>NW_009717437.1:0-25762 GCF_000703405.1 Apaloderma vittatum | reverse complement strand
TTCCTCAAAAGCAAAAATAAAATATTTAAATTTTATTTAAATATAAAAATTTCTATCAGTAAAGTCACATTCTTGAGTTTGTTGGAAAATTATCTACTAATGATGTGAAGTCAGTGGTCAAAAGTCTCCCAAAACCTTAAAGCCCACATCTGGCTCATCTGCCAGAATAACTGCCAACACACATAGAGCTTCAGGGGCGCTTCTCATCTCTCCTGTGCCTGCCCAGAACATGAACAGATGACAGGGAGGAGTAAGGTAGAAGAAAAGTCTACAAGCATAGAACATCTCCTCAACACCAGTGCTTCTTAGGCTTCTTCTCAAGAAAATAGCAAGGTTCGATTTTCTTTTCCACTACAACGACCCAGACCATCCGCTGACACAAAACATGAGACTCAATGGGAAGTCTGTTGGATCACTGACGTTTCTTGCAATTTAGAGCCAGGGAAAAGGTTGGGGTTTTTTTTAGTTTGGTTTTTAACAGTATCGCCACAACTTATTCCACAGCCTGAAGAGGTTTCTGGCCCATCAAATCCTAAAACTCCAAAGTTTTCAAATCACGCACTGAAATTTGGATTTGAGAGGTCCTACCCACGACATGACCTCACAGATAGCAGATAAATACAGAGAGATACCGAGCACGTGTTCTTTCAAAGCCAAATGTCTTGAAGAGCAGCTTGTGTGTCTCCGGTTTGTCTTCACCTTCCAGCCACAATAACCGGACTCCAAAGGGCATTCCATCTACACAAAAGCCTTGCACCATCCTAAACCAAACAAACATTTACACACGCAAAGCTGAAACTAATGTTCCAGAAGTCATCTGTGCATCCTAGAAGGATGCCAAAAACATGCTGTTCAGTTCCAGAGTATCTCCTTGACCATGAAAGCTCCCATACTTGGAGGAAAAAAAAAACAAACAAAAAAAAGTCCCCAAACAAAAAACAAAGGCACAGTCACTTTAAACAGCAGATATATAGAGCCTTGTTTCCCATTATTTTGATTTCTAGGAGTGTTTGATTTCAAGAAAAAAAAAGTTTATTAAAACATAAGAAAAATAACTCAGACATGGACTAAATACTGTCAGTACTGCTTCATTTCCACATGTAGAAACTGCAAGACAATGAAAAATTTCTTCAGGCAGCTGCAGCTGATGACCACACCACCAAGCCCCTGGATAAATGCAGCTGGAGACGATCTAAAGCAAAAGTGTTCCTCTCCCCACACCACACCCAAAAATACGAGTCCCTTTAAATTAGCACTGGACAGAAAAACAAGCCAGTGAGAAAACTAACTTCAAGGCACCCAGAACCTTAAATACTAAGAAACGTTGGTTCCAGTCTAGGATCAATGCGATTAAACTGCTGAGCGCTTAAGTAAATTGCTTCACAAAGCAAGCAAGCCTTCTTTAAAGAAGAAGAAGATCTTGGGCGACCCTATTTGGGAAAATCACAAAGTCTCTTGCATGTTTGCATCAAGCAAACACAATAGATAACATTGTTACTATATGCTGGAACGATATTGAAGAAAAGAAAATTTCACAAGTTCAGTAGGAAGGCAATTAAAGGCAACTCCTTTTGTTTAGTCACACGCATTTTTCTCAGATCTGCCGCAACCCAACGATCCACATTGTTCAATCACATCTCTGAAACACTCAGCCTTACTCTTCTGAGTGGCCAAAAGCAATCCAGGTCATGGACTGCTTTAATGAAAAATAGCAAGACAAGCGAACAGCTTGCCGCAGAACAGTAATCCAGCATCCAGCAGCACGAGCAGCACTGAAACATCAAATGGCTTTGATGAAGATCATGTGAAACTGCCAACTCCATTTCACCAAAAAGCTGGAATTTCAGAAATTGAGAGCTGCCAAGAGCAACTCCCGTTCTTAAATTAATTCAATTCCCACAAAGAAAACCCACTGTAATCTCAGAAAGATAAACCTTCAACAGGGCTCCACGACAAACCTCCTTCCTTATTAGCATTTCGGCACCTGCTGAAGTATGGTCCCAGCCAGGATCTCACAGGCTCACTGGGATTCACAAATTTTAGAGTTTCACCATTTCTGGATTACTCCACTAGCAGAACTCCTTATAAAAGGCACCAGTCATTTTATTAACTTTGTTCTAAAACAGCTGCCTCATCTAACACTGCTTCATTTGACTGGCAAAAAACCCCAACAGCTTGATGTTGGCAGGTCTGGGATCAATTCAGAAATCGAAAATGGCCTCCTCTTGGGTTTATGACAAGCCATCAACATAGGCAACTTTTTGGCCATAAGTTTTGACTGTGAAATTCCCTGCACAATGGAAAGAAAGAGAGAATTAAGTGAAGGGAGACAGCGATGCGCAGGGCATTCTGTGAATAAAGAACATTGCGGAAGCCTGAGACACCAGGTCACAAAACACAAAGGATCGCTGGTCATTCAGAGAAAGAAAAACCAAACTGTTACGTTTCGAAATGGCTCGGGCTTCTGGTTTTAAAAGTCAGGGTTCAGTTGCAGAGGAAGAGGTTATTTTGGTTTCATGAGGTTTTTCAAATTTAATAAAAGAGCATCTATCTCAGCCTGGACAACCTTGACATTCTTTCTAAACTACATTAAAACAAACATGCCCACTAATTCTCCCAAACCCAATCAAGCAATGGCAACACTAACCATAACAGATGCTGTTCGGCGCGATACACAAACCCGAGTATCTCAAGGCCAAGGACTCCATATGGAGAAACACGAGCCAAAAGTAGGATTTAGGGCCAACTTCAAAATTACACATATGGAAGAGAAATGCAACCACCTCAAGATCCTCGCTGCCTCCAAGCAGGCAGTTATCACCAGCTCCAGGCCCACAGACACTCGGGAGAAGGAAATGAGATTTATCAGTTGCAGCAGACCACTTTCCCACAGCTGGTTTCAATGAGGCTAATCTGGTGGTAGTGACTAAGAGCAAGCAGAGCCTTCTCAAATCACTTTGCAAGTATTTTGGCCAGCACTTCACCATCTGTGCTGACCAGGAACACTGGATACTAACTAGGATGTTACTGTGCAATTCTGTCTGAGATACAGCATTTAGGGTACTGTATCCACCCCCCTTAAATATCAGCTGGTACACCAGGTAACTGTAAGAACTTGAAGAGATGTATCTGATAAACTCCACTGAGAAAACCACTCCCGAAAAGGCAGCAGGATCACTTGCCAGAATTCCCCTATACCTTGGCCATACTCATGCTACACAAAACTAACTAAAACCTGTGTGGATATTGAGCAGATTTGGGAGCTGTAAGAAACAGAACAACCGATAGAATTCCTAGGCTAGTCATGCAGTCAACTCCTCTAGGCCATTTTGTGGATACGTGCGGGGTAGGATAGCTTTACCATGAAGAAATGCTTTGGGTTGTACCATGACCTCAGAACAATCCAGGACACGGCCAGACTCTGCAACTTTAAGCCCCATACATAAGGGGGTGGAAATAGGTCTAGCAAGGGAGTCCTTTTAATCACCTCTAACTAGATGAAAGGTTTTCTAAGGTAAAACTGTGTCCAGTGATCAGAATCAGAGAGACTAACAGCATCAGTACCAGCACTAGTACCTTGAGACTGAGACACATAAGGAACAGATGTATCGGTAAATACAAGTTAAGAACATGCCAAAAGAAATTACAGCCTTCTGCAGGAACATTTAGCACTTAAAAATCACAGAATCATAGAACAGTTTCGGTTGGAGGAGACCTTCAAGACTGACCTGATGATGAACCTGATGATGGCCTGTCTGGCTCACTCAGGGTATGAATTCCAGATACAAAAATCTATAGTTTAGGTTAAAACACATGACCTCGCAAGCTCACCACAAACATGGGCTGAGGGATTAATGCTACTGATGCTCAAGCCAGGGAAGTCATAGAACGAAGCCTTAAGTCACGACCAAAGCAAAGGAAAGAAAGCAAATTGCAGGATCATAAGTCTGGACTTTAGGAGAACAGAACTCAGCTTATTCAGGGACCTGCTCCAGAAGAACCCACAGGAGATGGGCCTGGGCAGAAGAAATGGGCAGGACCTCCTCTAAGCTCAAGAATTGTCCAAGCCAACGTGCAGGAAATAAAGCAAAGGTACCAGGAGACAAGCATGGATGAATAAGGAGCTTCCAACAAAACTTAAATGTAAAAAGAATGCACACAAGAGGCATGCAGCAGGGGCAGGTGAGCTATGACAAGTACAGAGACACTGCCCTAGTCTGCAAGGACAGGCTTAGGAAGGTTAAAGCCTGCCCGGAGTTGAAAATGGTGAGATACATGAAGGGCAACAAGAAGCACTTCTACAGGTAACAGAGCAGCAAAAGGAAGACTAGGAGAAATGTGGGCCTCCTTCTGAAATAAATATGGAAAAGGCCTGGAGAAATGAGCAGGCAGATCTCATGGAGGTCAGCAAAGGCAAATGCAAAGTCCGGTTCATAGGGAGGAATAATTCCATGCCGTACAGGCTGGGTGCCAGCCTACCAGAAAAGAGCTTTGCAGAGAAGGATCTGGGAGTCCTCGTAGAGCAGCTGAAACGAGGCAGCAACGTGCCCTTGCAGCAAAGGTGGTCAAGAAACCCCGGGACTGCACGAGGCCGAGGGCTGCCGGCTGCACGAGGGAGCGGATCCTTCCCTCGGCTCCGTGCTGGGGAGGCACTGCTGGAGGGCTGGGTCTAGTGCGGGGCTCCCTGCTACAAGGCAGACGTGCTGGAGCAAGTCCGGCGAACTAAGATGATTAAAGGATTGGAGCATCTGCCACATGAGAGGCTGAGAGCTGGGATTGTTTAGCCTTGAGCAGAGAGGGCTCAGGAGGATCTTAGTAATGTAACCTGATGGGAAGGAATAAAGAAGCGAGAGATGGACTCTTCTCAGAGGTGCCCAGTGAAAGGCCAAGAGGCAGTGGGAACAAACTGAAAAGCAGGAAATTCTACTAAACATAAGAAAACCCACAATTGTATCATGAGGGTGAAGATCTTCAGAGGTACCTTCTAGTCTCAACTATTTTTTGATTTTGTGAAAAAAACCCTTGTTCCAAATCAGCATTGCTCTCAGGGTTTTAGTGCAAGTACCTGCCCTCATGCTGAGACTGATTCAGAATGAATTAAATGCAGAGGAGTCAACTGAAAAAAGACAAACCTTCCAATCTGCCAGTAATGCTAGGCCAGGCAAGAAGTCTTAGCAATGCATTTCAAAGTATGAACTGAGTTTATCCTGAGCTGAGCACAGGGTAAGTCTAATAACTATAAGGTTAGGGTTCACTTCCAAAGAATTTCTTTCCCAGGATAATGACATGTATTGTTATGGTTACTGTTTGCGTCCAGGAGTGAAAAACTAGGAATGGTCATGTTGAGGTCATGACTATTACCCATAATAAACTGTTCTTTACTACTGTCTCTCTCAAGAGGAGCAGCCACTTAAATGCAACGGGGTGCAAACCAGAGTCTTCTGGCCAGGAATTACCTGAGTTAACTCACAGCATTCAGGCACTTTCTCTGCAGTTGTTCAACACACTCAACCTGACTCAAGGGACCTGCCTTGACAACTTCCCCCATTGAATTTCACCCATCAGAAGACTTCAAACAGATGGATTATTAATGCCCCACATTCTGCTAGCGAAAATTTAATGCAGCGATGCTCCAGAAGGCACAGCTCCACAACACGGCCCCAAACAGCCCCTGAACCCATTTCCCACGTCCCTTCCTTGGAGCCACCACAAAGACTCCCCCCTGGTTGAAAGGTCAAACTGACAAAACCTATTTCCCCTCCTGGTCCTCTGCTGTGTTAGGGTAGGCTGGCATTGTTAGCCACACGGTCAGTAGAAGAGAAAAAGCTGGCTCAAGGTAAGCAGTACAAACACGGGTTTGGGATGAAGCTCAAAGAACACGTTTCAAATTACGTCCATAACCAGTGCTCGCAGTCACCAAAGCCCAAAAGCACATCAATACCTTTCTGTCCACTAAACCCTTCCAGACACCTCTCTCCTGGTTTTCTGTTCCCAACCAATTTCATCACTAAAAGCTACTTTATCATCCCAGAAACATGCAGAAGAATGAAGACACATTGAGGAAACGGTTATCGGGGCGCCTGTGAATAAATTTCTCTCAAGCTCGTTTACACAGGGTCTTCTCCCAATGAATTCACACTGTCATACCAGTAAAATTATCCACGTGGACAACCTGGCAGCTGAAGAACTTTGGGCTTCAATGACTTTGTTGCTGTATCTACTATATCTTGTACCTGCAAGGGGTCTTTTCTCACATTATGGCTTAAATCAGTTTATCAGGTGGAAAACTTTACTTGCAAAGTAGTACAGTTTGCCAGCATAATATCAAATAAACCCATATTAAGATTTTCAACAGCAGAAGTCTATTACAGTACAGTTAGAATACAGCACTGACCAAACTGAAGGTGTCTCACTCCCATCAGGATTACCAATTCCACCCCCAAATTAACACCAACCTCAAGGTGTACTTGTATTTAAACAGTATTTTGGCCAAAAAGCAAAATTAAGGAAATTTTCACACCCTGTGTGGCCCAGGACACCACTGCAGCTCCCCCAGCCCAGCTGTGCCAAGACGCTGCTCAGAGGGTGTGGGGAGGTTGCAAATCAGATCAGGAAAAAAGTATGGGGGAAAAAAAAAATACAAAAAAATACTCCTTAAAAATGTTACTACATAGTTACTTGCAGCAGATTTGCCACCAAAATCAACATACCATGTAACTATACCCTTGGAAACCTAGATTTGGAAAGCTTAGATCTTAGGTCCTTTCCATGGGACTGAAATGATCCCTGGCGAAGTGGAAGCATTCCTTAAAAGCAGGTCTTAAATAACTGCACACCTGTCGACATTCAAATAAAAAAACCAAACAACTCTGTGGTGAACAGCAGGCAGAGACTGTGCAAGAATGTGGTAAATAAAACAGAGGAGGAGAGATTATTGTAAGGCTGCCCAACAAAAGAGATGGAATAATTGCAACTTTGTCCCCAAACCATTACTGGGTTTGGAGGTTTTTTTATTATACTTTATCTCCTGAAGAAAAGCTCTCTGGAAAGCTGTCCAGCATAATCAACGGCTCGATCTTGAACAAAGAAGGAACAGTCCTTCCACAATAGCAAAGGAAAAACAAGCTGTAGCAGCAGAAGCATTTTTTAAACCCTTTTTGTGACAGCAAAAGCAATAAGAAAACATTCATACTTCATGAGGGGATTGTTCAGAAAAGTACTTAGTAGAGTAGTTACCCGTAAATGAATGGGGAGAAGGTGATGGCGCAAAGACAACCGTGCAATAATATGTCAACAGTTCCAATGGCCAATATGTCAGGAGCAAAATAAATAAGTAAATAAATAAATAAGAATCCAAGTTCCTGTGGAAAAAAAACAACTGTTTTTTTTCTCTTATACCAACAGCACCCTCTACTGTTTTGAAGCAGCATAGCATAAGATAAAGCCCAGCCCAGCTCATCAACAACAGTCGGTGCATCACCAACCATCTAGCTTTATTCAACAACTACCCGATTTCCTGCAAATATGTTCAAAATTTGTTGGTTTCTTCCCACTACAGACACAGGTTTGGGGTTGGTTATGATGTTAATCTATTTCTTTTTCAATGATCTTTGTTTGTGATTAGAAAGTGATAGACATAGCCTTAAAAATAATTTTTAAATTAAAAAAAAAAATTATTTAAGACTAAGAAAGACCAAAGTCAGTCAACACCACAGTCATATTTTCTGGATTATTTCTGTAAAAATCTAAAAGTCACTTTTGGCTTTAAAATCAGTGCACCATCCAACAGTCACACATTCAGAGAAATCCAAATATTCTATCAGAAAGTCCTTTCAAAAAGCAACTTGAAGGCTACATCCCATCTGCGAATGGCGCCGGGGGTAACCACACAGGCAGACTCCTCTACTTGTGCTATCCCATCGGCTTCTCCTGGTGATGGAGTTTCCTGACCCGTTCACAGAGGGTCACGGTGAAGCTTCGGCACCAGCCATGAACTTCGGGGAACACCACCCTCACACATCGTGTGGAAAGCAAGGGGAGAGGATAAGCACAGACAACGAGTGTTATAGAGAAAAAAAAAAACACCCCTAAGCTGGGTTTGAAGCCCAGGCAAGGAGGAAAAGACGTACCAGAGCAAGGAATGCTCAAACTAGATTATGTGGTTAAGATCACTGTCCCGAAACTGAACCATGAACAAATACATTGAAGCATAATCCAGAACTATACACTCCCGGTCTTCCAAAAAGAACCATGAAAATAGAAAATAAAGAACTTGCAGTGGAAAGAAGAAACAAAGTCATACAACTTGCATTAGAACGAACCCTATACTACTTGATCTAAAAAGCGTATCAGAGCAGGGATACACATGTCAGAGGATGGCTACAGAGCTTGAAACTGAGAGAAAACCCACCAAACATATTTTCCCTAATGATATCGTGGACAAGACAATTCCACCTCGTTCAGCTCCTTCTTCAGAAGAGATGGGAGGCAGCAACCAATTGCCTTTGACCAAAGGACACAACTTCAAGGCTTCAGAAACGTTTTCATGTCTTTCCATCAGAGCAGGCTCAGAACTACATTTTTATACCTTCCAGAGCAACAGCAACGACACATCACATACAGTACATAACTATTTGCATCTTGGCAAAGGAACACGGTACTTCCAAGTGGACATAATGGTGTTATGAGTTCTAGTGAATGGCAACTGAGCCGGATGAGCACCACAATACTGAAGTCCCAGTGTCATCGCACTGAACAGCATAAACAAGAACCCAACTGCAAGCCACATTTTTGTACCCTACTCACACAGATAAAAGCCCCAAAGAAACACATTCTGGAGTACCACACTTCAAGAAACATATGCACAAAGTGCAGAGACTTTAGAAGTAAGAATGATCAGATTGCAAAAAAAAAAAAATGTTCTGCTAAAATTAAAAATCCCAGATCTGAGGAAAATAAGACTGAAAGAAGCCTATCAACTAATATAAAATACATAAATGAATGTTGAGGGGGGAAAAAAATAAGCCAAACCACCAACGTGAGGGCCAGAAAAGCTTGCAATTGACTTGTCTGTGGCCAAAGTGATTTAGAATAGTCATCTGAAAAATGCCTCTACAGGGAAGAATAACTGAGCACTGGGATAGATTGTCCAAGTTTCCATCATTAGATTTTATAGAATCCTTCTGACATATGCTGGCACAAAGTAATGTTAAAAATACTGTTTCTAAAGGCTCAGAGTAAGACCTCCCGCAGTTCTTTCCAAGGCTAATTTCTACAACTTCCTATGAGGGAAAACATTCTGAGTGGCCATTGTTAAAAAATACAGCTTCTATAATAAGTAGCAATACTTAAGATCAGATAATCAAGAAAATAAACAGTACTAGAAACAAAGTATATTAATCTACACTAAAAAAAAACCACACATAGAACAATCAGCTTACAAATTAAGTATTTACACAAGTATCTTAGGAAGTAACTAAACAGTTACACAGCAAGAAAGGAAAGTGCCTTGCAGCTCCAGCTCGCTCCCGGTTGGCTTTTAACGCCAGCGAGGTAGCCAGGCTAGAAGGCAGAGTGCCAGAAGTTCAAAAAGGCACTGAGACACATAACATAAATATTAAAACATGTGAGATTTCAGCAGTTAAAAATAAATATTATTTTTTTAAAAAAACTTAAATAATATTTTGGAACTTAACACCATCCCATCTTTACTAACAGGATGGGAGAATAGCAGTTCTGAACAGTCCATCTTTCTGCTGTTAGTGCTTTTAAAAAAATAAAATAAAAACTAAGTTTCTCCCATTTTTAGTATCAGGGCAGCAATACGGAGGCTTCTGCCTTATGGCAGAAGGCTCATTATTCTTTTCAATACAGCCCAAGTCCCAAGATGGTTACAATCACAGCAACATAACTTCTTCCTCAGTACAACTGCCCAACATTCATCTGGAAATCCGAGACACTTTGAAGCCTGCCCTTTAAGAGAAGCCAGAAGTGCTTGCCTTGACGGAGCAACAACATGGGGGAAAAGAGAAATTAAAAATTATGAACTTGGATCTGCTCCTATCTTCAAGATGAAACTTCTAATATCCAAGGGTCTCCACATGTTTATAATCCTGTCTGAAAGTACAGCATCCAACAAGCAACTCCAGGGGATTTATATCCCACGACAGCATATAACTGTGTTTCCCCAAACATTTTACGGGACCAGACAAACATTCCAAAGATGAGGTTTCACATTGTACAGGATGTAGGAAGGGAACCACCCAGCAATCAATGCAAAACGAAGCCTTCTGGAAGCATTCACCCCAACAGCTCCCGCTGGACCAGGACAAAGAAAATACCACAAATAATGGGTTTTAATTAAAATATTTTATAGAGTGCACATAGGCACTTTAAAGGAGGGCCTGATAAGACTTATTTATAGAGAAAATAGCTTTGAAAAGGTATATACTCATTTCTCAACTCTTACTGAGAGAAGAGAGGTTATGGTATTTGTTATTATTAGCTTGCATACTTTGGAAATCTCACCTTTGAAGGACAACGAGTGGAGCTGTTAGGAAAAATATACAACCACTACTGTTGGTGTAGTCACTGCAGACAGACAGACAGTTGTGTGCAATGGCTGGAAGGTTCAAAAGGTAGATGAATCGGCAACGTACTACACTATGGTCGCCACCAGCACACCTCGTACTGCACAACTAAGGGAATACCTCAAGTGTTGCTGTACCACAGAGAGTTATGAATAATGAAGCAATTCACAAGAGAGATTTGAACAACTTAGTGTAGATGCCTGATTTAAAAAAAAAAAACAACACAAAACTACCCACCTCAGAAATAGTTTGGAAAATAACACCTGGGCTGTACTGGAAATTGCAGAACTAGGAGCTGAAGAAAGAAGTCCAGAAGTTGAAACATGACAGAATAAGCAAAACAAATGCTCAAAAGGATTAGAAGAACCAAACACAAGTACACAAGGGAGACATCAAGGGCACCACCACTCCTTTTGGAAGCAAGACGTTCCAGCCACCCAGCTCCTCCTGAAACTGGTTGCGAACCCAAATTCAGTCACATCAGTGAAGATCAAACCTGTGCTCTACACTACCTCCACACTATTAGTCACAACCCAGTCATTCCTATCACTAATAGCTGGCAGCAGCAAAGTAGCTCAAACACAGCAGCTTTTGCACCCAATCTAACTGTTTTCATCAGCGCTGCCTTCTCCAGAGGAAGCCAATTACCACAGGCATGGCCTCGCTTGCAACCACCAGCTTCACCCCAGTCCCCCACATCTCCTTACACCGCAGTCTGTAACAGCCATTCTCTTCCAAACAGTTCTTTGTTACTCTGAGCTTACTAAATAGCTGCTTGTCAAGTACCCAGAGCCTAAATTATTAGTATTGCACAAACAGCACTGCCTTTCTCATTGCTGAGCTCTGGAATTTCAAGAGAAAGCTCTGATTATCTTGGAACACCCCACTTCTCACACTGCCTTCAGGACCTCACTTCCTACCTACAATTACATTTACATGAAAAAAAAGTGGGCAAATGGAAAACATACTCAGCGCCCCTATTATCCTGCGAGCCCTTCAGGGGAAGGAAGTTAGAGGTTAGGAGGTTCAGACTGGACATGATACCTACAATTACATTTACATGAAAAAAAAGTGGGCAAATGGAAAACATACTCAGCGCCCCTATTATCCTGCGAGCCCTTCAGGGGAAGGAAGTGACAACGGCCAGAAGTTAGAGGTTAGGAGGTTCAGATTGGACATGAGGAAAATTTTCTTCTACTAGAGCACCATGGAACACATTGCCAAGAGAGGGTGTCTGTTGCTTGAAGACTGTTTTTCTACTCTTCCCTCTGTTCTATGCTTCCTTAAAAGTGACTGCTTTTGGACTGAGCCTCTTGAGAAGCAAAAGTTCTTTGTGGCAGCAACAGCATTATCTCTGTTGTTATATTCAGTATCATAAACTCAATGTTAAGTGCCCCTTTCCCCACCGGGCATTTCCTCAGCAAGCTCCACTACCACGCACCTCCAGTGCAACAAACACATGATAAAGAGGCATTTGAAACAGAAGGTGAAATACCAGAAAGTTTATGGAACAATTTAACTGACACAAAGCAGTGAAAAGTTTAGGGAGAGAAAACAACAAAACAAAAAAACCCCACCCAAACCAAGACCAAAACGCCCTCCAAATGACGATGAGCCCTCCGTCTTAATGCGTCGTGCCTGGTCTCTAGGGAGGGCTCCAGACAAACAGGGGGTTGGGCAGATGACCAAATACCAGGGTACTCACACAAGACCTATGAACACAGACTGAGAGAACAGCCTGCTTAGCCCACAGAAGTCAAAGCTCTGGGGAGACACCAGCACCTGCAGGAAGATCACCAAGAAAACTGAGCCTGGCTCCTGAAGCGTCACACGATGGGTGATGCAAGGCAGTGGGCACAAGGTGGAACAAGAGAGGGTTGGACTGGATGTAAAGAAAAGTCTGTTCACCAGGAAAACAGTGAAGCACTAGAAAAGGCTGTAGTTTCCATTCTTAGGAGGATTTCAAAACCTCACAAGATCAAGACCTGCTTCACCGGGAGGTTTGACTAGAGACCTTCTTACATTCCTTCCAACTCGTGTTATCCTGAAATTTTGCAAAGTCTTGCTCTGTTCTTAAAAATACTGAAAGCTTTTTAAACATATTTGAAACCAAAAAGAATTGGGCAGTAAGGGACACACTAAGACTAACAAATGTAGGTATATTTTTCTCTAGATTTCTGTATCTGGACACCTAATACAAGATGAAAACTTTTGACACGTTACACGTGTGCACACAAATGTGAGGGTATACTGCACTTATATTTAAAAAATGCTCTTTTTACTACTACACCTGCTATGACAATGGCTAAATGGACCCAGAAAAAAAATAAACTCAGATGAGAGAGAAGCAAAAAAGAATTCTGCTTCAAACAGAAGAGAGATGGAAATTCTGCTCCAGAAAAACACTGCCTGCTTAATTTGCCACAAAAGCAAATCAAGACAGGATTGATCGATTGGCTGCTCCAAATTACCCTTAATCGACTTCTTGGAATCAAGCTGAGCCAGAAGACAGAGAGTTATTAAGCTTTTCTGGGTTTCAAAACAGTGATAGAAGGAAGTCATAGAGACCAGCATCAACCACACGCTAATTCTAAATATTTCCCAAGCCTAATTCCCAATTTAAACCTGCTTTGCTAGCACAAATCTACTTTCATCCTCAAGCTGATCTTATAGCAATAGTTACCACATGTGAACCTAACAAGTACAGAGATACATTGCTTTCAGAGAAATAATGTAACACGCTGTTGCAGTTTTACGACTGGGCCGGTGACTAAACTCTGTGATCCTTGCACCGCTCTCCCAGGGGAGGACAGCAGGGGAACCAGGAAGAGAGACTCTGAGGCGTTAAAAACGTGAACCAGTTTAATGAAAAGAAAAAAGGAATAATACTAGAGACTCTAGAAGGTTTCTTTAATGTAGCATTTATCAAAACGCACCCAGGGAATGGCAGCTGCCACCTTGTAACTGCGAAACAAAGAAGAATTCTCTTCTTTTCGGGTTGTTTCGGGTTTCTTTTTCACGGGTTGCTTGTTGAAAATTGCGTTTATTCCGCATGCAGGAGGTTTTGACGTGGCAGGGAGCGGCGCGGTGTGTGCTGCCCTCCCGCGGCGCCGGCAACAACCGCAGCGCTTCGGGAGGGACCCGCACCTGCGGCGCGGCGAGAATACTGCAGCAAAACCACTGCTGCAAGCACCTCAGCCTGCCTGGTAGGGATCAAAAATAACATTTCTTCAAGAGCTGCACGGAGAGGGAAGAGAAGGCCTCTGTATTTTTACACTACGCCAGTTTCTTGGTGCAGTTTGCTATACAAACAAGTTTTCCAGCACATCTGAAAGCGAGCCAGAGGAGCAGAACTTGCTTAGCCGTGGGCTCAGCAGAAACTTTTCCAGTACAGCAAACCTAGAATTCATTTCTCATTAACTATCCTATCATGTTATTTAGTCTTTAAAGCATTTAATAATACAAAAAAAAAAATCAGAGAATTCAGAGAACCAAGCACAAAACTTAATTCCTCAGGGAAAAAAAAAAAAATCACAGTATCTCATGCAACATTCACTTCTTCATGCAAGAGACAGTGTGTCTTTTTTTAAAAGACTGTAGAAACAGGCAAGCACAAAATAAGAATAAAAACCTACTACTCATGCTGGAAGAGGCATTAGCAATACTGCAGCAGGCAGTTCCAGGTAGGTTACATAGAGCTCTTAGGGAGAGAGATTTGACAGTAAATATCACGCATCTGCTAAACACTTCTACACAAGCGTCAGCAACTCTTCAAATTCAGCAGGTCCACAACACAAGCAGCAAAGCTGTCTGCAGAGTCGGTTGTCTTAAAGGTTTTGTCTGGCTCTTCCAGACAAACAGGGGAGAAATTCAAAATTAATCACACAGATATCCCAAACATCTTTACACTCAGGTCCTTGGATCCTTGAGGAAACAAACCATCACAAGATTAGTTGACACCATGAACAGGGGACAAGGATAAGGAAAGCTGCTTATGGGGTAATTCCATTCCTGCAAAGGCACAAACAAACACACGACTGCTGAGCGAGATGTACTAGCACAGCATTATGTCAAAAAGCCGGCAATTAATACACAGTAACTACACTGTTAAGTCTTCAACAAAATCAAAGTAGCCCTAACTTCCCGAAATTACATTGAAGGCTGAAGAAAAATTTCTTATCTTGGTTCTTTTTTTAATGCTGCAGCATAAAAAGTTAGCTAGAAGCGAGTCAACTCCCCAATACCAAGTTTTTTGTTCTTCACCAAACAGCTCCTCTCACTTCCCAGTTGCCACTTTCTGAAGCCGTACTTACCATTAATCACAAGAACGATTCTGCGTTGGCACCCAGGCTCTGTCAGAAAAGCAGCAAACCGCTAGACAGCAGCAGATTTCTCTAGTTCTTCATGAACCCAGCCTTTGAGGCAGGGGGTGTAATTTGCATAGGAGAGTACAAAAAGAGCACTTGGCCTTAGTTTGTGAGCTATTTTTAATCCTTCTTTAAAAAAAATAAAATTTCGTAACTCCATCAAGAAACTTAAAGCGTTCAAAGGTCAGGAAACACCAGTCTCAAGTCAGTCCCTTGATACAATCTCCATACATAGAAGCACAAACTGTATCTCAAATAATACAATACGCAGCAATTATAAAAAGTAGCTTTCTGGGAAACAAAATATGCAGCAAGCAGAAGCAATATATTATTACACAGTACTGAAGCTTTCGTATTTTTGTATTGCCAATAGGCCTATTTTTCAACGTGCAAACTTATCTTTCAAAAGTGTAGAAATAATCAAACTACAGCTGAAACATCCTTACAAATTCAGAAAAGTCCATCAGAATTAACACATTTTTTCCACTAGAATTCAATTTGCAGTCTTTACATTGTATTAAGTCAGGCTTCTGCTTCTAATGAAGTACTGGACCCAAATATAAAAGCTCAGAACTCAAATATATAGAAAATAATGTTATAAGGAATCATATTTAACAATAATAAAAGCTTTTCCAGCGTTCAGATAAGGCACTTCTAAATGGAGATTATGCCAACAGTGCTAACGGAGAAAAGCAGCATTACTAATTTCCTAGCAGGATAATGGAGAACCGCCTATGCTCTATTCAGAACCTGATAGAATTGTGTGGGGCAAGTCTCAAAAGGCAGAAAAGTCTTTGCAACTAAATTCACAGTAATGAGATTTCTAATTATACCTAGAGCATTAGTGATTGCTATGGTTAAAACTGCTGAACTGGTCCATTATTCCTTTACAAAAGCTCAGGTTTTCATCCTTTGAGCAGAAATTCTAGAAGCTTAGTCTGTGCCTGAACTTTTAAGTTTAAATAGAAGAAAGTTCCACATGTTTGGTCCCCATGTGTTAACTGCTCTAGTCGAGAGGTGGCATCCCTGGTGGCAGGAAGGCTGGATTAAATGATCTCTAAGGTCCCTTCCAGCCTAGGCCATTCTAGGATTCTATGGAGAGCACAATTTAACTTTTCAATTATAAAAAAAAAAAACACCACTATAAAGAAAAAGGTGGTTGTGGTATTAATGCAGCTGGAAAGCATGAAGTATGGTGCCTTTGATGTGGTAAACCTGAGGGTTGAAAAACCCCAAACCAGCATTCATGACTGTTCAGGTTGTACGCTTGGTTCTTCAGACACGTCCCCAGATGCATCTTAGGCAACCTCGAGCAGGAACTTCCTCTGCCACATCACACCCTAATTACAGCACCTACAACAAGCCACCAGCACTGCCCATGCAGATCATCACCAGGGCTGCCATTATCAATACAGCATTTTGAAATACTGACGTGATTTTACAAATAGCAGCAGACAAGCTTTGCCCCAAGCAAGCAACTTCAGTGTATTGCTGCTCCCCCGAGCTACACAGACGTAGAACGCACCATCACAGGGCAGCGAGCCTCCTCATTCTCTATCAAGAACCCTAAAACCTTTATTCTGTTCCCAGCTCTGCTCCTGAGTTACCATGTAACAGAATAATTTCACTTTCCTGTGCCTCAGCTTTCTCTGCCTTCCTGAGTCAAGACTATTTATCACCCCTCATCCTAAGAAATGTGTCTCTTTTTTTTTATTAGGGTCTCTAGACAGTCACAGCTGAAAAGAAATACTTCTATAGAATTATATATTATCCTGAGATTGATTAATTTCCAACAAAGATAAAAAGATGCAATGGCACTTACAAACTATTAACTTTGTCAACAATGGTTTAGAGTAAGCCTTTATACATAGGAAGCTATCAGCTACTCACCTTTTGGGAAAACTCAACTTCCATTTATTTTTGTGTCATCTCATTTTTACTGCTTCTTTTAAAGCACACATGCATCTGTGCACGATGTTTTGAACAGATACTCTTCAGAACATGCACACTCTACAGCTAGGAACAGAGCAAGAAATGCTAAATTCTGAAGCTCAGATATATATATGTCTTGGATTGTCTTAGACATTTAGTTACTCAAAATACCAAGAACTGTAGTTTCTGCACCTGCCCAGAATTTTGGCACTGTCCTCACGTGCTATCACTTCCTCAAAAAAAGCAATGCATGCGAGAGCAATATAATCAAGTGGTGCCATGAAGGAGCAACCAATTGAAATCAGCTGTCTCAGGATCAAACATTTATTCAGGATATTCACACACAGTACAAATTACTTTTTGCTTAACGCCTGGGTGCACAATTACACTGCAGAAGAGATACATAATTCATACAGAGCTATACCTCACGACCCAGTTGTACTTGACCTTGGAAGTCATTCACAGGCTTGGCTGTTTTATTGCCTCAGCCTGCCACGGTGATGGAAACTCAGACTGCAATGACAAAAAATGAGATGTTGTAGTGACAAGAGCACCAAAAAGGTTGGCAGAAGACAAGAACCTAGGAAAAAATCTTCTTTGCAAAACATCCGTATGTGTGACAGGCACAGTCAGAATCAATCCTAAGGCCAGAGTCAGAAGACCACAGCAGCAACAGCTCTCCCAGCTCGAGACAAATCACACATCACCTCCCTCGTGCCAGCAGTTATTGCCCTGACAGCACCAACAGAACCAACAAGAAGCAGAACTGCAATGGGCACAAGAGGTGCCCAAAGCCTGCCTGCATTAAAGGCAATAAAGTCCGCGTGATCTTTTCTATCAAACGAGTGACAGGGTGGAGCTTCCATTAAGGCTGGTGAGACCATAAGGCACGGCGGCCGCAGCGGCGACGGGTCAGAGGTGTGCGCCTTGCACACCGAGGCGTGTAGGAGACGGAGGAAAGGCAGAGAAAGCACTTACTGACGCGGATGAGCCAGTGCTCACAGGGAGGTATTGTTTCCAGCTGAACTCATTGCTAACGGGTTCACAGTCAGCTGAGATGAATAAGTCCTTTCACCTCTGCAAGCACTCAGCTGCAGAGCAATTGCTAAGAGAGGTAAAATGCTTTCACTGCATTGTACCTTCCAGAATATGGAAAGTTGCTGACTTTGACCTCTGTAAAACCATACTGGAGGACACAGCTTCGTCTGCATATAAGATGCTGAGCGCTGTCCCTTACGAACACCATCCCAGCCTGCCTATCAAAAGCCACAGGAACATACCCTTTCCCAAATTTGGGAGGAACGGTGAGAAAACGCACAGGAGTTGAGCAAGTGAAGCAAGCAAAACACTAAGTCAGGTTAAGGTCAACTGAGCGAAACAAATAAAACCGCACTCTGTCATAAAACAGCCAAGTTCCTCAACTGTACCCATGAGCAAGCCACAAAATAGAGAGGGGAAAGGGAAATATAAAGGCTTGAACAGGGTTTCAAACAACAAAAAGACTGCTGTTGTCAAAAGAAGCGAGAGCACCTTGCTATTAGGTCGCAAAACTAACGCCCAGCTGCGTGTCGAGGCACAGAGAAGTATTCTTGCACCCTGCTTTTCTACCTTGCTAAAAAGTCAATATTAGCTCAGAACTAAAACAGCAACCCTGGGCTGAAAAAGTCAAAATGAAGATAAAGTATTACAGTCACTGCTCCATCCTCAAAGTATTTAGAGTGCTAAATGCTTTTAATGTCCTTTATTAAAACCTGCCCTTATAGGTTCCTAAAGCCTAAAGATCGTTCAGGGAGTTTTCCTCCTCCGGGAAAATCCCAAGGACAAGGCAACATTCGGCTTGCTCCCTTCCTCAATGGCTCTGTCATGCATCATTTCTCACTGCCCCAGCAGAGTTTTGTCCCACACTGTTAATATTACAGCAGCACTGGAAATTCCCGGAGATACAGCAGGGTCCCTAGAAGAGGAAGGTTGCGAAATAACGTTGGTACTTCACTAAATATGTATAACAGGTCAGAAAAAGATGAAGCACTCCCCTATTTCTTTGGTTTACCTTGTAAAGCACTGCCTTCTACAACGCAGAGAGGCACTCGTGCATTTTTTTTTTTTTTACTCCATTTTTAACTTTCACAGTTCTGATTCACGTTTCCTGCATGGACAGTCTCCTCCATCGTGGCAGCTGCCTGTGGTGGGAAGGGCTGGCAGCTCCGTGCGGCTGCATCAAAGAGGCAGAGCAGGAGGAATCGGGAACACACGTCTGCCTCCAGCCACGTGAAATGTAGCTGGCACAGCTACAGGAGGTACTGCCACAACCAAATGTCTCGGGTTGCAGGAGCTTAAGTTTAGCCGTGCTCCTTATTCTGGCAGCGAGCACAAATTAACTCCAACAGCAGCAACGATTGCCGGGCACTAAACCCATTTTTCTGTGTTCTGCATAGGTAAGAATGTCACCCACCACAGTCAGTACACTAAAGGTTTCAGTTTCAAGCTGAACGCAAGCGGAACATTTCAGCCCAGTAGGAAAATTCTTAGAAAAGTTAAGATATTTTACCAGACAACTGTTGTTTTAACTCCTATGTTTACGTGTCTGTTTCTAATATTCACTGCTGCCTCGATAATATTGTTTTCTATTTTTAACATTTCATAAAGCGTCGCTGTGATCCTCAAATCCCTCAAGCATCTGAGAAGTAGCAAAGAGATTCCTTAAACCTGTCGCCGGATCCATGTTATGAGAACTTTCTAAACATTTGTTCTCAATTTTGGTGCACCAAGTACAGCACTAACACAGACTGCCGAGTCGAGGAAGCAAACCTGAAGTTACTAATAACTTCATCAGCGGATTCACAGTCGCCTGTCTCAATGCCATTCCCATTCTCTTCCTGCAAAGTTTCAGGAGACTTACGCCGCTGCATAATACTGTCTAAAATATTTTATTTTTTTTTTTCAGGAAAGCTAATGTGCACAAGTCGCTCAGGCTTTTCAGCCCGGGGAGCAGCCGCAACAGCAGTAAAGTCCACCCTAAGGAAGACACACAGAGCACCCCCCGCTAAGGCAAAGGCCACGGACAGACAGAGCAACTGAAACGGTGACCGGCACCATCTGCTCACCACCCCTCACAAGAGGGGCACGAGTGTCTTGTGATTCTATAGTAAAAAAAAGGCACGCTCTCTCACCCACCTAACCATAAATTCTGCCAGCTTAGCTCAAACCACTTTGATCAGAGATTTATGCTCCTAATGCCAAGTTGAGCTGGCCTGGAGATGTTATTTTTTACAGGAGCGCTCCTGCATCTCCTTCTTCTGGCAAAGGCAAGTAGGACAGTAACTCCCAGGGACGAGAGCCTGAACACAAAACTATTCCACAAAGTGGACAAGTTTGTCTCCGTGGCCTAGATGCTCACACCCCGGCTGAACGTCTTTTCATTTGTTTCTCATTAACCAACAGAACAGAAAGAAGTCAGATGTCAGCGTACGCAAGATCCGCTCCCTTAACGTAGAACAAATGACGCTCCCGGTAATTCAAGATACGCCAGTCGTCCCCGCGCTACACCCCACCGCACGTACCGCCAGCCTTTAGCCACGGGAGAAAGAGCATCCACGCGCCAAACCCTCGTAAAAAGATCCATTTCTTCATTACATTTTTAGTGCCCAGTACGAGAACCAACAAAAAAGCCATTTCACTTGGAAGGAAAGAAATCAGTGTTTATATTAAAGATAAAGGTTGATCGCCTTTGATTAATTTAGACTTTTTTGCTGCAAGAGTGGTTTCCATGGAAATGCAAGCAGACTAAAACCCTGCAACCAGAAGTGAGTCAGTTTTGCCTGTTTATGTCTCCCCGGTTCCCATGGAAACAGACATTAAAAAAAAAATCATAATAAAGAGGATAAGGGTCCTGAAATACCTTCAGAAAATCTCTTCACAGAGTTTTATTTCTTTGGCTGTCTTTCCAGAATTAGAGTTGAAAATAACACAAAGCAACAAGAGTAGTGACTTAATTTCTTAACGGAGACATCAACAGAACATACCTGGAGATGTTTCAAAATCCACATTCCAACTCACAAACTCAAAATGTATAGCTACTAATTGTATAAACTTAAGTTTTGGCAAAAGTACCAAAAGTAGAGTATAATTTTTCTTAAAATTAATTCACTGCTAATGTAGATAGAAATACAAAAGAGAACAGGAAAATAGCATCATGCTGTCCTTGTCCAAATTATATTTCAATATCTGGGGGCTGGGGCAGGGGCAAATGGCGTAGGGAAATGAATCCAGTATTTCCATAGCCAATACGTTTTAAATGGAACTTTCTTCCTTATGACACATTCATTTTTCAGTTGCAAAAATCAGCTATGCACATATCAATTTGAGTAACAAACATCAGTATTAAATATTAACATGACTGTATTCTGTCCTTCAGTTATGGGTACAAACACATTCCTCCAAGCTGACAAAGCACATCTAAGAGACCGTGTCAGCAAGACCGTATCTCCCACTCTACTTTTCAAAGATAACGGGGCACCTTCCTTTGTGCTGCCTTCTTCACACTCGTACACATAACATTGTCCTTCCTCTGCAAAGCCAAACGCCTCAAGGAAAATGGAAGGGACAGGGCAGGGACTTGTCTGGAAAGAAGCTGCTCAGACCCTCAGAACCTGCTCCTATCGCTCCTGCTACTGTGCAAGAATTCCCTGACAACTCAGTGTCCAGAAGCAATGACCAGAGTTATTGATTACCTGCTGCTGCAAGGTCCTTTGAGAACAGGACAGCTAAACCCGATACCAAACTTCTTATTTCCTCGTTTGTGTCTCGCATCGCATTATCAGTTCTACGTGCTCAGCACACCCTCGTGCAACTCAACGCTCTTAATCGGAGGGCTGCGGCATCTGTCATTATTGCCCGTCTGCGAAGAACGTGCAAGGACGTGTACGTCTCTTGCAGCTCTTGTCGGAGGCTGAAGCTGCATTACAGAAATGAGGAAAGAGAAAAGAAAAAGGAAAACTTCTGCCCTGAACACTGCTCATACACTCCCGATGATCACCAGAACTCAAAAGCCCTCCTGCCTCCATGCAGTGCTACAAACCACTCTTCTTTGCACTTTGCTACTGCTCTGAAAACTAACAATATATCGCCCCCGACACAAAATAAGGCTCAGGGGGCAGTAGCCAGCCATGCTGCTCACTAAGAGGATGAGAGAGGAGTAGCAGTCACCGGAGGCTTCTCTTGAATACAAGAAGCAGCTGAACTTAATTCAACCTTAATTAGTTCACATTAGCTGAATTCAATCTATTCTTGTCACAGGAAAGATAAGCCTTAGAGAATTAATTATTTCCCCTTCTCCTTTGTATTTAGGCAAGGTGTAGAGTCACACAGTAAGGTGAACAGTCTCACAACTCACCAGGGCATCACTCCAGGGGGACAGATTTACGGTTAAATGTACATGATAAGACAAACATTGATGTGTATCTTTCAGTCTATTCACAAGTTCTGCCTCCTCTCTTAGAGATGCCAGAAGTACAAATAAACAACTTTAACTATTTATTTACTGTAACAGCTAAATATACAAACATCGATGTCTCAGCATGACTGGATTCCTTACAGAGTTACCATTCAAATTCATCCATAACAACACACAGAGGCATTTTCTAAAACATCAGGTGAACAAAGCACACAACGAGCAAGTAAGCAGATCGAGTATTTTTCACCATACTCTACTGCAAATTTCTGTCTGATATTAAAAACAGGTGTCAAGTTTACGAAAACCAGTCTCTGAAGAGACTGCAAAGGGTGCTGGATGCCAGGATCAGCTGTTTCATGCCTCTTCTAGCACAAAGAGCGGAAAAGATAGAAGGTGAACGTGGCTGCTGAAGCCAAGGAGTCACTATTACACGGAATAAACACACTAGGCACAAGAAAAGATTAAATAATTTGAAAGATAAGTTACATATAAACCAAACAGTGTTGTTAGATTACTGAGCACCCTGGTATTAACACATCGAACTTAGCTTTGTCTTTGGCAACATCAGCCTTATCATATCAACATTAAGTAAACCTACAAGGTCACATTCTGAATTGTAATTGAGGAAACAGCTACCAAGCACCACCTGTCTCATGCCCTGAACTAAGCAAGACTTTGCTCCAGAAAACGGAAAGTGTAACTGCACCATTATACGCCTCATATTACACACGCTTAAGGAAGGCTAATCATGGTTAAATGAGTAACTTCAATCCTGTCATTCGTTAACTTCCAATCCCTTATTTATAACTGCTTGACATTAACTCTTCACATCAAGTTTCTTAATACAGGCTTTTAAATTTGTATTTTAAATCTGCTTAAGTTTCTCATATGTAGAATTACAGGATAATAAAAGCACTGTTTGATACATACGAAACTCTAAAGATTAACCAAAAACTGGTACCACCTTAACTGTTTTCAAAAGTAATCACATAAACCTCTGCCCCCTTACACTAGACTGCTGTTTACACTAATATTTCAAGCAGCTTCATCTGAAATTTAAGACACAATCCATAAAAGTGTCTACAAGAAAAGAAACAATGGTACACCCTACATCAATTGTGACGACTTGTAAAGATCAAGAAGGTAAATCTCTAAACTAGCATCGTTTTGCACATGCTGAAAAAGCTGAATGCAAGCGCTGCAACTCCCAAGAATAAACAAAGAACACATTTTACACACAAGAGTAGAAAAAAGGAGGCACACACCTAACAAAAAGTCAGTGACATCACCTCACGGCACTCCTGTCTGAGCATCCTGGGTACTCGAAAGCAGCCAGTACGCTCAGCCGAAATTATTCTAACTAGGCTGCAGCTTAACGTCATCAGGTAAAAGTGTTCTATTTATAGAAATCCACAATGTTTGCATATAGATTTGCAACACATCACACAGTTGCCACAAAACTCCCCAGGCACTGACTTGGCTTAAAATTACAGAAGGTACACAAAACCAAAGGTACAAAATCCACGGAGGTGAAACACAAAGAAACTCGGAACCCAGCCCGGCACTGTGGTACCCGGCACATCATCACAAAGCTTCTCCTCCACATCTAACACGGTTCACATAAAAGTTGTGGTCTGAAAAGGGGGGTTTTTTGCAGGTCTTGGGAATTTTCAACAAAATTTCTGGTGGTGGGGCAGAAGTAAAGGATGGCAAGTGGTCTCATTTCGTAACAGATCATCATGTGGTAGCAGATAACATCAAAACTCTTCTTTTAACCACATCCTGCACGTATTTTCACACAGGAAGGATTTTCTATGCCTCATCTACAAAACTGCCACTTTTAAGAAGGCCACAGTCAAGACTTCTAGCTCCCTCTCCAAAGCACAAATCTGAAGGAACAATCCTTGCTCAGAAAGATATTACGCAGCTCCTTTTACGAATTCGGTCTTACGATACCTATTCTAGTACAAGACGCCTGAGCGGTCCTCCTGTCAAAATCACCGCCTCAGTGCAAATGCCGTATCTAAGCCACCCTCTGTCATCACACAAACCTTCTCAGAGCGCGTAATGACAGATACGGTGCCTGCAGGCATCGAAAAATATTCAGTTTAATAAGCGTTGCAGTAGAAACCTACAGCAGCATGGAAAGAAATGCAACAAACGAAGATGGAATTTGACCAACACTTTTTTACCGGACAGAAAAACAACCCTTCTGGATCAGTGTTTCTCAGCCACTTATCCAGGGAGCTGCGAGACATCTGAAACGGCCCGTGGAACAGCTGCAAAGAAGGCTGGACTGTGTTTTGGGTGGGAGGAGGAAAGGAGGGAATTGTTTTCCTGGTTTTATATTTTCAATCAACAATTCTCACATGCAAGCAAGAAAGCAATCAACACAAGCAAAAAAGTAACTGAGCAATCAAGCCTCAGCCTAATTTGTATCTCACTGCAACTAAAACCTCCTACGGCATTACCGCACAGTACAACCCACAGATTGTATTCAACGAGGTCAGATGTCTCTTCGGACTTAAAAATGTTGAGAAAAACCCTTTTAGATGAGAGACAGTTGGCAGAACATAACACGGAAGACAAATGGAAGATGAGGATTTCTGAAGGGCAAAGTAGGATGGTGAGATAACTGGCATGTATGAATATAGAAAGAAATCAAAATCCACCAGTGAAAATAGTCTTAGATATTTCAAAATGCACAGAAGAGATTCAAGGAACAAAAGTCTCATCGCAATAACTCTTTGACAATTAGGAAACATAAACTAACACAGAGTATTCTAAGAACTGAAGTCACTAATTCTAGATTTATAAAGCATGAACCTGCTTTCGTACCCAGTAAAGCCATAAAGAGCATTAGGTAATCACAAATTCAACCCCTTAAGCATACTAAAAGCTCCAGCATTTGATTGGGCTTAATCACATCCCTCTAAGACTACTAAATCAGAACCACCTCAGCACTGTTCACAACTCTTTGACAGACGTTTTAGGAAGCCCAGAAAGTTACACGGTGCTCGTACTTACTTGAATCCTCCCATCTGAGAAGGTGCAACTTCCAGGCAGAGTAGTACAGAAATCCCAGTACCAGAAAGAGGCAGAGGGCTAGCAGCAGGTTACGCATGAACACCAACAGTCCCATCTTCACATGGAATCTGCTCTTCTACACGACCTGAAGAACAAAAATAGGTCGAGGTTGCGGCCACCTTCTCCAGCAGCTGCCCCTCCGAAACCCGCAACCCTGACCCAGACCGCGCTCTCCGCAAGGTTGGAGCGCAACGGGTACCCAGCGAAACAACTGACACCCCAAACACCTGCTTTTGCTTATCTGTCCGTTTGTCACAAGGGTAAACGCCGTTCCGGAGAGGCAGGAGGGCACGGCCAGCGCAGCAGCCCGGCTCCCGGCCGGCACTCACGCCCCA
>NW_009717436.1:0-5805 GCF_000703405.1 Apaloderma vittatum | reverse complement strand
AACCCCTAGCATTCTATGATTCTGTGATTCTGTGATTTTGTCTTAACCTAGAAAATTTTAGCCCAGTTCAAAAAGAGTGCAATTTCTTCCACAGCTGCAGGTCCTCTTAACAACTGCCTGAGGGCAGTTAGCTTGCAGACCAGAAACTTCCAGATTTTCTGTCCTGGGGCAGTTTCATTCTTACAGCTGTCTGTACAAATGAATGCAGGCTGTTAATGATACTGTTGCTTGGAAATGTCCTCTTTCTTGATCAGCATACAACAACTGTTTTGGAAAAAAACCCCAACCACTAAGTAAACTTCCACATCCTGGTCAAATTCCAGTGGAGATAACAGCACCCTCCTTACAGAGTTCCTACAATTGCAACTGGATAGTATATTGAAGTCTGTTACCCTACTCTGATATTGCATGCTGTAGTTAAACAGCTGTTGCCTTTTGTCTGAGAGGTGATCTTAGCTAACTGATATAAAGTGAATCTCCCAAGTTGGTTGGTTGGTTGATTGGTTGTGGGTTTTTTTCTGTTAATCTTGATCTAATTACTGCAGTGATATAAATAAAAACTGATTTTTAAAAATAATACAGATATGCAGTTTTACTTCTAGCCTTGTTCTCAGACCATGTCTTAAATACACTGATCTCTAAGACCTCTGATATTAAATTTGCTATGGGATAGGATCATTGCAGGTTTTAAAAATAAAGGCAGTGATATTCAACAGATAAAAACATGACAGTTACAATGAAAGTCAGCTTATTACTTTTTATTGTGTGCCAAGAAGGCATACTAAACATTGTTTGATATTCCTTTCTGCAGTTTAAACAGATCAGGATGGATTTTTAATATCTATGAAATTTGGCACATCAGATGGATAAAAACAGCATAGCAGAGAACATCCAATACAGGAATCAGAATCACCACAAATCAAAACTGAAGTGTGAGCTTATTCCAAATTCAGAAGGCCTTTGTAGCAGTGTAGCTCTGTAAGCATGACCTCATTCTTTGCCTGCAGAGAAGATACAATTAAGTGTAATTCTTTATTTCTTGGATTACAGCACTTATTGTCATCATCTCTTTGCATCTGCTTTCCAAAACTGAAGCATCTTTGTAGTTTGTATGTTCTGGTGCTGTTTAGTATACTAGGTATAATAAGCACATTTTATTTCTGTTCTGCAATATACCTGGAGTAGGTCATTAAAGGACAAGTACTTTAAATGAAGACTAGTAATATGCTGCTTTAGAATGCCTTTGAACAAGAATTTGAAAATTTGTAACTATTAACATTCAACAGTAACCTTATAAATGCAAGGTTTGACAGTTTAGTGATTGGTAGGTGAATCAAAGTATTGATTTGTTAAGTAACTTCTCAATTCATGAGTGGTAACGCTGGAATATCTGTGACCTGCTCACCTAAAAATGTGTTCCTGTTGAAAACTGCAGAATTTTTGCTATTGTCTTCAGCGTGGCAAAAATTGCTCCATGATCTAGATTTTGCAGCTTCTCCATATTACTGTTTCCCCATTTAAAGCGCTGAAATTGAATCCTATATAAAGGGAATTAAGGCATTATATTAATATAGGTGTTGTAAAAATGTACCATTTGGAAGGAAAAAAATGTGTACGTGAATTAACTAACATTACTGCAGTGATACAAACCTGTTTCTACAGTTAACTACAGAATCAATAGCTATATGGAACAGAAGATCAAAATACTTCAAGTGTAGAAGCCAGATGTGGAGCTCCTTTATGGAGATAAAGCACTCTGGTTCACTATGCATTTGACTTAAATCTGGAGAGTGGTGGAGGAGAAGAGACACTTAGGTGATTTATTCTGCAAACATCTATTTGTATAAGGCTTCCATCCTTCCTTTCACCCTTCCCCTCATTTTTTTTCTTTTTAGTTCAGGAATTAGATTTCTATTCTGGAAATTAAATTCTGGCCGAGGGAAAAGTTATCTTTTGTAGGAACACGGATTCCAAGATCATGGATAAAGTAATATTAACTGATATTAACTGGAGGCACAGACACTCCAAGAAGCCAAGTTAAACATCTTAAATCAGCATTAAGGTAAATCCATTTAAAAAAAAAGGGACGGTGCGGAGGGAGGAGAAGCTGGCACTTTTTATTTCCCCTAATGGTAAATGAAACCTAAAGTTGGCAACAAAATGTGGGAGGCTCCTTAGGAAGAAGAAGAGTTATAGCATGAAATGACTGAATCAGCTTTTATGAAAATACTTTTCTGCAGAAACTAGATGAGGGCTCTTTTTATCTCTCCTTTCTGAAGGACAGAAAGGCCCACAATAATTTGGAGCTTTGATTGTATACTTTAATGGTCCAAAGTAAAATTCTGAATAATGATAAAAATTAGATCTTAAGTTCCTGGAAAAAGAACTGACTTCAGATTTACTGCAGGCAGGCATGGATTTTTAATGCACCCTAATTTCACAGGTGTTTTCCTATGGTATTTATTATTGTATATTCAGCATGTTACTATAAGTAAAAATAAGTCTTTTAAAATAACAAAGTTAAACATTTATTTCTTGTCACACTAGAATGTTCATCAACCCAAAAGTTTAGCTGCAAGTTGTCCTTTCAAATCAAAATCTAATCTAGTATTTTTTAACTCAGTAAAAATAAAAGTCTTTTAAAATAACAAAGTTAAACATTTCTTGTCACACTAGAATGTTCATCAACCCAAAAGTTTAGCTGCAAGTTGTCCTTTCAAATCAAAATCTAATCTAGTATTTTTTAACTCTAAATATATAAAACATTTAAAATGAGAATTTGAGCATAGAAGAAAGGAAAACACAATTTGCTGAGTAGACATAGGCTGTATATAATCAGAAACGTTAAACTGGACTTACTTACATTTCCTTGGGTTTATGGCCCAGCTCTGGTAATAACACTATTTTAATGTGAGTTAGAACATAAGCAAGAACATAGTAAAGTGTCTTTGAGAAGGCGTTGTAGAAACTGAAATGGAAAATCTGTTGTTAAAGCATTCAGTGAAGACCAGACTAAACACTTGAGCCAAACAGCACAGATTACATACTGTATGTTCAAGGCACTCCAAGTAAAAATGAGCCAACTATAAACTTAAGGAGAGACAAAGGAATGAAAAAAAACAAACGCAAAATAATAGCAGATAATAGGTGATTATTGTGTTACGTTTGAATAAGTTGTCTGAAAACTCAAAAAAATGACCCATCTGCTTGAAAGAACTAGTACTACAGTGATCATAATTATTTAGATACCAAAATCCTTCCTATTTAAAGTGTTAACTGTGGTAGGGAGAAATCTGCCAGTACCCAAATTAGTCTGGCATTTTTGTGGTGTCAAATACTGTAACATGTACAACTGGCAAAGAACAACATAGTTTCATGCATCAAATGCCAGCAGAAAACCCCACTAGCAATGGAGTTTAATGGAGGCGATCGACTCAAGTGCACTGAAAACCTCTCTCTTCTTGTTTTTTGGCAACCTTAAAAATACAAAGACCCAGTCACTACACTGGAATTTACATGACCTATTTTTCCAAATGTATGATTAACACATAACCAGCATCACACCCTTAAAGAAAAACGATTTTGTTTCTGATACTTGTCCAGACATTGAATACACGAAGTAAAGAAACAGATCCTGGCACATGCATGGATCCATCACACCACATGCACAGATGAATTCTGATCAAGTCTTTTCCTCTAGATTTTTGGACATGTACAATATCAGTGTATTTTATAATTATTTATTTTCCTTTTATGAGTAACGGCAAGAGATGGCGCTTTTTTAAAACTTACCAGCACATCCTGTGGATATGCTTTATGTATTGTATTACAAGTGTAAATGGTTGCCCTTGTTTACTTAAATATTGCACACCATATAACTACAATAGCACTGAAATAGCAAAGTGACAGGCAAACAAACTAGCAATGCCTAAATCAGTTTAATTCCTAAAACATTAAATGGTTTGAATACTAATTTAAAAATGTCGAACACTGCTTTTATTGCAAAATCCTATGTATAAGGACAGGGAGGTTGGATTAAATGATCTCTAAGGTCCCTTCCAGCCTAGGCCATTCTATGATTCTATGATACAAGACCTATTTGCCTTGCTTTTGCTGTGCTACCAAACAGGCAGCACTATGGGCCCGTGGTACCTACAAGCTCTAGAGGAATGACTCTGAGCTCCCCTTTGCAATTCTCACAAGATAATTTTAGTGAGCCAGGCATGCGTAATTAGTTCACCTTAAAACTAGCTGTTATTTATGCACTTGCTTATTCTTTATTGGCATTAAAATTAAAGTTACATGTCTAATGCAAACAGGTCAGTCCTGGTGGCAGAGGGAAGGACTCCCCAGGCCCTAGAAAGGAGCAGCAGTGGGAGTACAAAGCTGGCTGTGACTTCATGGTCTTTCTGGAGAAGCATGTAAGATTAGGTGCCAAATAATCAGCTCTTTAGTAGTTTGCTACAGGCCACTTCATTTCCTTCTTCGAAGTAAAATGAAGGACAAATGAGGCTTGGGGATGCCACCTTGTACTTGAATGGGATGAATCACAATGTGAGGGACCTTGGGGCTGGGAGACAACCTCACACCCCTTAGGGGGGAAATGCTTCTCGCCTTTCACAGAGGTGTCGTTGCTTCTGCTCCCTAGGACGATCACAGTGGGACACCTCCAGCCAACGTCCTCCAGAGGCATTGTGCCCTGATGGGAGGCGATTGAATATAGATGACAACAGGGGGGAGGGGGGAGGTATCTCAATACAATGGAGCTTGGGAAGGCACTGGTCTTCTGGGAATCAGATGAACAAGCAGAAAGGAGTGGAGATCCAGCTTGTTATCTTGCTTGGGCAGGTAGGGAGACAGAGGTGACAACGATGCCTGTGGCTATGTAGTGAAGGCCTGTTCTTAGAAATCAGTTATGGGTAAACTTTACCGGTAATTTTCCCATTTTATATTAATGCCTATTTGTTGACTGTTACATTTCTCAAGCTAACTAATTTCTATAAAATTACAGACAGGTTTCCCAGTAGAACCTCCACATCGTGAGTGTTTTGAGATATTTTATTTTATGTTATTTCATTTTATTTTATGTTATGAGCTTTGCCTCTTCTGTTGATAAATTCAACACTCTTGTTCAGATGCCTAGTTCTCTTCATGGTGGCTTCACAGTTCTAATTTAAGAGCTGCTTATCGTCATCGCGGTCTGTCAGAAGCCTGTCTCTCTTCCCTTTCATCTTTCCATAATCTTCCATTGTCCATCTCCCATCAAATGCCTGATGCTTGTTGCAGATAATGAAGCCCTCTCCTAATCAGTTCCTCCTCTTATCTCCTGCTGCAGCCTGTAACCTCCACTGCAATGACCGATGCCACATCCCACCAGTCTCTCCTCAGCTTCCTTTAATATTTCATCTCTCGCCTGCCGCTGCCCTGCTATTTCTCCTCCAGCATCCTGGCCTGTAGGAGCTTCCTCTTGGGCTGCGACGTTAGAAATCGCCTGGAACAAACAGGGCAGCGGCACCAGAAATTAAACCGTCATCCTTTCTGGTACAAATTTGAAACCTGTCGCGACAGGGCTTCTCGACCTGTCCTCTCCGATTGTTGGCTGAATTCGCCTGTGTCCTGTAACCAGCAATCTGCCCTCTACAGGCAAAGCCTCTATGGTCTGTTGTGTTTTTTTGGTTTTTTTTTTAAACTGGTTTGACCATTCCGGTACAGAACAGATTTACCCTTTTCGAAGGTGAACACGCGAAGCTTTACTGACGGCCAAGTTTTACCGGTAACCACTGGAAAAGTTGGCGAGGGCTGCCT
>NW_009717435.1:0-33262 GCF_000703405.1 Apaloderma vittatum | reverse complement strand
GACATCGATTACTTTTCCCATGTCAACCAGTACTCCACCTCTCTCCATCAGTAACGATCTCCAGTCCCACTCTGCAGGAGTAAAATGCTTAATCAGATTTTGCCTTACAGTTAGGTAGCCCAACGATCTTTTTTCAGCTGGAAAGTCTGGGCAAATTGCTCTTTTTTGATGATTCTCGACCTGTTTGATAGCCATACTTAGGAAACACTGGCATTAGAAGTTGGCAGAGTGTATATCAAAGTTTGTATACCAGGGTGCATCTTCCTGAAAGGATGACCAATCGTGATGATCTGAATCCTTTGTTATCATTCTTCATATTGGTGAAAACACATTCTCCCATGTCTTAACAGATTTCCAATCTGCTTTTTTTGTCCCTGGTTTTCAGCCTTTGCAGCCCATGCTGAATCTCAGGAACTTATTAAATGTGTGCCTGTAGGGGACCAGACTATATAAGAAACTCTCAGCTGATTAAATCACTAAATCCAAATTGAATCTCAACCTTCTCAGGAAAGCCCAGGTTCAATTTGCATTGGTTGGGGGACTAATAATATCCTGTGAGCAGAAAACTCTGGATAGAAAAGTGTTCTTCAGTGACGAAGCTACTAGTTGTCTACTTAGTAATGCATGCAGATAATGCTTGGACATCTGCAGATTCTGTTTTAGGAAGATTTGTAGCACAGTAAATACTCTTCTAGCTCTTTAGTAAAGCCTTTTAACCTACCATTTCTACCCTTACAACATATATTTTTATAATAGGATTTTACTTTGAAGGAAGCTGATTTGAGGTCTTGGTGGATATGCATAAAACTTGGTATAATAGGAATCAAGCATAGCTGCTTCTCTAGGTGAACAGGTTTCTGTTGCTTAACCTCGCATACAGGAGAATCTCGTCTCTGCAGGACCCATGTTGACTTGACCCTGGATTTCAGAAACAAGACTCATTAAAAACCACTTCAGTTGTACAGCTGAAACACCGTAGGCCATCCTGCACTCTTCCAAAGCCTGAACAGGCACCTGGATTTGTCTCATGGTAGAAGATTTTGGGGATTTTTTCCAGCTCTCTCAGGGGCAGCACAGCAGCAAGCCAGGAATGTGAACGTAACGAAAGAATTCCTTAACTAACTGCAGACATTCTTGGGAATATTGAGAGACCTGTGAAATACCAGTAAAACTATAACATCTGGGATTCTGGATCTCTGGTGACCTTCAAGTCTGTGGGCAGTAACCCTGTTCCTTAATTGGGCTATTAGATTTATTGGTGTGGCCTGGCCTCTCAGATAGGGAATTGCGTCCTATGATGGGACTTTTTTTTTTTTTTTCTCCTTTGTGCTGCAGCTGGGGAAATTACCAGCTCTCACTTCCCATCACCGGTAATTTCTCTGCTGTCGGGTGCTCACCTGGTTGGTAGCTCTAAGAATAGATGAGTAGAAATGTCATTCGTTGTTCACCATGGCAGGTTGCTGTCTTAGGCCTTCAATCTCTTGTCTTTAATGGCTACAAAATAGTTTCTTTCATACTCAAAAGAGATTTTGAAATGTCTCTTCTATGCAGTTTTGCAGGAGGGTTGTGATACAGGGTTAAGACTCTTAAAATAAAATGGGGTTTATCAAACATGAAGTTCTTGAAGTCAACAGGCTTGATTTCTCAGCTTCTATAGTGCACCATTAAAAGTTTATATGTATTGTTCTAAACCAAGCCATGCTTCAAGAATTAATTTTTTTATGAATGTGATTAATATAAGAAGAAAAAAAATAAGAAAGCGAAATGAATGTAGTTTCCATTGTCCCTAAAGTAGCAGGGCTTTTACGTATATCTAGGTAATGTCAGATATTTTGGAATTGTAACATTTCAGTAGCGTGAAGATCACAGTCCACAGCCCTGTTCAGCTGAGGTTAAGGTGAAATGAAATAAGCAGAGAAAGTATTTAAAAACAAAATCCTCATATTGTTGGAGCACATCTAGTGTTAATAGGATAGACTGCCAGGTATTCTTTCGTAGAAAGTTTTTTTCATTCTTCCAGGGGAAAAAAAATAGTTGGAATACATAAGTATCGATGTACATGTGCACTTTGGAGAGTGTGTCTCTCTGTAGCAGGCAGACTTTCTTCTTTGGTGTATATTTTACACCAGCTGGAGAGATTGGCATATGACATAGAAGTAGAAAAGATCCTTTTGTGTTCTGGAAATCGCCAGGGAGCTTCAAATTGTTCATCCTGCTGTTGATCTTGCCAGAGAGTATGATTCTTTTTGCCACCAGAAGCAAAAATTTTTTTGCTATACTGCCACTTTAATAATTGCATACGTGGCTGTGTAAGCAGTGTGGCCTTAGTGGCAGCAGAATAGTTATTGGCAGCAACTTGGCTCTTTTTCACACTTTGTTATATATTTGTTGTCAGTAAAAGTGGCAGGATGATTAATAACTGTGTTGAACTTCTGGAATAAAAAGTGAGACTTTTGGTGTAAATGGCAGGGCAATTTATTACTGTAAGTGTTTTGGAATCTGCACAAAGAGTATTTAAATATCATCGATACCCAAGTATTGAAGTGGTTACTTTAGGTTTCATAGGATGTGTGTCTGTGCTTACTCCCAGAGAAACAAGTAAAGAGAGAAAACATTTAAATTTAAATGAAGCGTAGCTGTGGTAAGAGCACAGCCTGCTCTTGTGCTAACCGCGTTCCTCACAGCCTGCCCGAGAATGTCATTTCAGTCAGTTAAGGCCGGAGGACTTCCCAAGATGAGCACTCAGCAAAGTTCCTTTTAAAATTAGTCAATTCTGAGTCATCTGAGTTTGATACGAGTACTGAGATCCAACTTGTAGTCTTGCTCAGAGTAGTATCAAGAAAGGGCACGCTCAGGTGGCCATCCACTCTGAGACTTAGATGCCTGGATAGTTGCTCGATGCTGCTTCATGTGATGCAGGCACATTGGCTGCGGAGTCCCTGGGGTGCTGCTCCAGTTGTGTGGCTCCACCGTGGTGGCTCCCCAAGATCTCTGTTGGCAAGTTCGCCTTGTACTATTACAGCAGCAGCTCTGTTAGATCTGACTTGCCTCCTCCTGGTCAGATGTGACTAGTGTTTTTCACAGATCTATCATGGGAAAATAAAGGCTTAAATGAGAACATTTTGCTTTATGGGCTGAAAGAACCTAAATTTGTATGTCAAGCCTGGCATACACTTTGTTTTAGGCGGTCATAAAGTCTATAGGCAGGAACACAAGACTACTGACCCTACAACCATCCATTAATCATTATTTCCTGTCATAAAATGGCATATTGTCCTTGCTGCATCAGTATGTCGTGAGGATTAACTGTGAGCAGCTTCTTGAAATGCACTGAATGTGCGCAGACCAGTGCCCTTGCTCTTTAAGCTGGCCCAACAGCTGGGCCAACAGCAGAATGGACATCCTGGAGCCTACAAGTCACTGCCATGCCGGGCACTTGTGTTTAAACTCCAGCCTGGCTATTGCATCAGGTGTTGTTATTGCTCCTCATCTGTTCTGCACATCTCTAGGTGGTGGATGGAGTGGTAAAGGGAAACGGGATGTTTAATTCCCCACTTTGCCTTAAATGAAATGAAGAATCCTGCCTCAGACTTTTCCTGCAAACTTAGCAGGTTGCTATGGATTAAGCTACTTAATCAATCCACACAAACCATTCCATGCTGCTTCATAGTAGTCAATACCTCCAGTCACTTGCCATTTCAGCAGCTTAGAGACTAACGATCCTTCATTCTGCAGACAGAGATGTGCCAGAAAGCAAAAGTTACTAAATAGCTTCTATAGATGAAGCTATAAAATCTTTTTGCCTTCATCCTTTCCCACCATCATAAGCTGGTAGCATAGCAACTGATGAAGCTGCTTGAACTTGAGTTGACCTGAAATTACATGTTTCATGGTTTATGTGTTTATTCTCGCCTTTCTACATTTTTTTGGTGCTTGTTGAGTTTACATTTCCAATCCCTGTGGGAGATTAGCAGCTTGTTCGTGCAGAAAGCTGAAATAGATTTAATACCCATGATATATTAGCTTAAACAGTCCATGGAGTTAGAAACATGAGAGCGAGCTAAACCAGGCCCTGACTACGGACTGGAGGAGAGGACCTTCTTGTGGGTAGGCTGGGGATGCAGTTTTCCATATCTTGGTACAGATTTGGTGGAGCTATGCTACCACAGACTGATGTTTCAAATTGTAGTGTTAGCGAATTGGTTGCCCTTTCTGGTGGAGAAATCAGTATTTTTTTCACCAGAATTTCTGCAAAGCTCCAGTCTTTTCTTCTCCCTTGTCAAAGGAGGGATGATGCTCAGTTTCCTCACTTTGTGATATTTTTATAATTACTGCAGTCAGATACATTTGGATGTTAAAACCCTACTTGGTTTTCTTCATAGGTCATTTCAAGACTAATATGAAATGTTAGCCCATGCATACTTGATGTGACTGTCATCAAGTGCAAGTCCCAAGAAATGAGAAAAGTAGAAAAAACCCCAAATTACTAATTGTTGTGTGAGGAATACATATCAGAGATGAGTTTGGAGAACAGGACTTGGTTCATGCGTACTGGACATGCGTCAGGGGGAGCAAAATGGACCAGTTAAATACTGGGGAGAGAAAATCACAGTCTTTTTATTTTCACTGTTACTGTGGTCAAATGAAAAGTGAATCTTTTCTCTGTGTGTGCCACGGTCTCAACAGATGGGGCTAAGATGCTCCAGAACAGTCTGAGTAAGAGAATGAAATTCTCTCTTTGACAAGCACTTTAAGTATTGAATTATTAAATCAAAGGGCATCACTGTCACCAGTGCATGTTCTGGCTACATATATAAAAGAACAGTGAGTTGTGCTCATCTTTTCCAGAGAGAAGCATAATCGTTTGTCTTCATGTGATGGTTTTAGACTGCAGCACCTGAGTTCAGCTGCCCTGAATAAGGGCATCCAGAGACTGTTCAAAGCACATACAGGTGCTATTATTTCTTGCCGAGCGGTTCTTTGCACAGCTTGCTTTGTGCTTCTCCCTTAAAAGACTAAAGGGTCCAATAACCTCAGAGGTTTCACACTGAAGACGAGATGCTGTGAAAATAAGAGTAAGGAAGTAAAATGCATATCATCTAAATCTGAATACTGTCAAAAGAGGAGAGGGATCAAGGAGCATATCTGTGTTAGGTATCTAAGTCCATTCGCTAGCTATCTTAAGTCCATTTCTCTCCATTGACTGCAAAGCGAACCTGAGATCGTTAGTACAGGCTTGAACATATAGAAGCTCCATAGTAAAAGTCAGGGTATTTGCAATCAGCTCATGGACACCAAACTTCTTATTGTACAAAAGTCTTTGTGTCGGGCCTCTCACGGTTCATGAAAGATCTCTGTAAACAGAGCATCGTCCCGTAAGCAACACGGAGCTTACTGCTGGTCATGTTCATGATGCCACTTTCAACGGTTTTGCAGTTGAAAAACTGAGAAAATCAGATATGCTTTCAAAATGAGAATTAATTGTGCCTGATTCCCCAACCCAGGGAGCCTGTCGTTCTTAGAGCTTACCTAGAGGAGCTGCCTCTGCACTGTGTAGGGCAGAGCTCCAAGCCCTGTGGAGAAACGTTGCCTTTAGCTTGCTCAGGGCACGAGAGCTAGGAATGTGTTTCCTGCGTATCAATACTGAACAGTGGGCGAGTCTATAGACAGCTTTTTTTTTCTTCCCCTTTTACAGTGCAAATGATGACTCAAAGAGACACATTTGGTTCTAATCTATGTGAGTTCTTGTAATAAGCTTTACAATTAGAGCACAGAGTCTTCCATCTAATTCACTTAATTTACGCTGGGAAGTGAGATACTGTTCAGCTAATCCAATGCTATTTTCCTCTTTATTAGAGAATGAAAGCATCCTCTGAGGCTCTGGTGGGATTCAGGCTAAGCTTCCGAGATACAAATAGTGTGAAATGCTAATGAAATAGTATGCTTCTGTAATTCCCACTTGGTAACTGGTGCCCCCTCTGCTTTAACCTATAACATAATTGGGAGAGTTTGTAGGAGGCAATGGGTCTGCACCAACACTTTCTGGTTTCAGGGTGACTTTGTAAATTTTTGTGTGGTCAGGTGACACTAACACAGATGAACTTTCTTGAGCCAGGGTTTGTTCCAGCTGTTTGCACGGTGATGCAATGCTTTTAGGAAATGATTAAGGTTTTCTTTTGTTTTATATTAACTCCTGTAAGATTACTGTGTTCTTCTCTTTAAACCTAGGCAGCCCAGTTGCTTGATTTAGAACATGCCTATTCAAATTACCAAGGAGTATTTCCACTGCTTCTTAAGAGGAAAATACATGGAGAATATGTATTCTTCATTTTCATCAGGCTGCAAGTTCTGCTTCCATTTATAAGTACTACACCTACACTGTTGTGAGATGTTAAAAGAATAGCCTGTAGTCTTTGAATTTTGGGTTTTGGGGAATGTCAGAAGATGAGCATCCTGCCAAATACTGGTCTCTTGCTCCATTGGCTTTCAGTGGTGATAGTGATTGCTGTCCCCTGATGTCTGCTTATCTCTTTTTTTTTTCTTCTGTTTTTTTTGTTGCTGCTGTGCTGATTCTTTGAGTACTTTGCTCAATTCTTTCACATCTTTCTGGATCACTTTTTTCCTCCCTTGTTTTCTTGTACATGAAATATATGGCAAGTCCCTTGTAGACAGAAATATTCACTCTTAAGGGAAAAGCAAGAAGGAAAAACAAATCCATGGCATGCTGTGGCAAATGAGCATTCTGTATCATACAGTATTAAAGTTATTTATCACCGTGTTAGTAAATTCTGTGTTAGGAAGAAGCATCAAATGGAGAGTATTGATATTAAATTTGCTAATCCATAGAAAAATATAACAATGTTTAAATGCAGCCCCCCACTTACTGCCTAATGTCCTACTTCTTTATCTAAATAACCAACCCACCACAAACCAAAAGGGTAAATTTCTGTAGCTTTTTTTTCTGTCAGTCTTTGATGTGAGCACTATATGGGTTGATGGTTTATGAAGGGTGAACATGGTGGTGATCTCAACAGGGACCAGGAGTGACCTGGGTATCCACAGGGCTGTATCACACAGTATGGGAATGCTCATGGAAGGTAAGAGGCTAAACTTTGTCTTTTAAGGGTGATGTTTGCCTGCTGGGACTGTTCTGGTTCCTAACGCTTTTGCACCTGTAAAATGTATAAACCTCCGAAAGCATTGCCCCTTTTTCTATAGGCTGTAAAAAATCCTAAATCATCACCTTCTCTCACTTTCCTCGATTTTGCCTTTAATTAAATATTCAAAATTGATGGTTTCAGAATTGGTTCTGGACATTTTTCTTGGGGAGATGACAGACTATACCGCTCGCTGGTGCCATTTACCCATCCAGGTGAATTAATGAATCACTTTATTAATGCCACTGCCACACTCTGCCAATGCAGTTGACATGTGCCACTACTGTCAGCCTGTTCGGTTACTGTGAGACAGATCTGAATGTCTCTATCTATAGATAAAAAACTGTTAGTACAGTGTCAGCACAGTAAGAGTCTCATGCTAAATACTGTAAAATCCTTGTGCCATTTCTTTGTGCCCTAATTGGAAGTTTGGACATTTGCTGGAAAACAAAACTCAGCTGCTGCATTTATAACAGTAGTAAGTGTGCTAATAAGGAATGGTCGTATAAATGCTGTCATTCAGAGCTCAGGATGCTTACTGCTATGGTGTAAAATTGGAAAGGGTACTCATGGGTGCTGCTCAGAGAGTGAAGTGAATCTCTAACAGCCAGCAATAAGGTGTGCAAAAGTGACAAATTCTGCCTAAAGGATGGAGGGGGCAAAAAATCAGAACAAAAGCCATTGTATCAGATTCCAGTTTTTCTTAAAACAACTGCGTTTGCCTTCTTAAATGCAAATCAAAGTACCTGTGTTCTAAGCAGCTTTTAAATTATAACGCTCAGTGGCTATTGTTTAGAAAACTGTATATATATGTTTTCTTCTGTACATTTTGCTTAAAAAAGTTCTGAGAAGGTTGACAGTTGGTTTCGTTGCCTTTCAATCCCATCCTTGTCCATTTGGCAAGCACGGTCCACAGCTGCTCATTTAGGACACTCTTAGAAAAAGCTTCCAGCTCCCATTAGCAGGGAAATAAATGGTCTCATGTTTGAAAACACGGATCTTGCTCGTCAGGCAAAAGTCTTTTGATAATGGCTCCCATCCCTACCTCTTCAACCCCGCAAGAATGATGACCACTGTCTCTTCTGATCTGATTTTTGGAACCTGTGCTGTATGTGGAGAAAACAAAACAAGGCTGGCCGTGTGTGTGGTGCGGCTGTCTTCCTGCTTCTCTTCAGCCTGAACTAAGGGATTATTCTGGTATTTGGCAGAGTTATAAGAATTTTGTGTATTGGCATGATTGTTCAGTCACAAAATAAGGGTACAGGTTAGCACTTCAGAAACAGAACCGTTGAACTTTGCAGTACATCAATGCTGTTCTTATCTAAAACCATCCGTAGGCCATCACATGCAAATGGAGTTCACTGTCACCTTGGCTGCATGCTTTATTGAATGGTCTTGCTATGAACAAGGAATCAATTAAAAAAAAATAGATTTAAAGTTTTATTCCTATAAAATCCATAGTTTAAGAGGTTTATCCAGCTATTTTAAGATTACATTTTCTATAATGCCTTTTTCTTATGGATTATTTCACAGGAGACAGTGATAACAGTTGCTGGGGACTTTTCTCCAATTTTTCAGTCTTCCCAGTTACATCTGAAGAATTCATGGAGACCCCACTTTTCTTCCACCATCTAACAATTGCTTAGACTTGCCTTGCTTGGAAAATCACACAGAGAAATGTTCCAGTAGTAGAGCAGAAAAACTCAGAAGCAGTTGCCAAAGCATAAAATACGTGTTTCCCACAGCAGTTGGAAAGTATATGGTTGAGTTTTCAGTAGTCCTGCAAGGAGCAAGGACTCAATGGTCCTTATGGGTCCCCTCTGCAGGAAGAGGAGGGAGAAATAGCTGGAAGGGAGCAACAGGCTAGAGAAAGCTTTTAGTATAAAACACTGTCCAGATCAAATGGGGCTTAAAACAGGGTTGACGACCATTACATGTGTACAAGGTGAATCTGTCACCGTGTTTGTTTAATCAAGGTGACATAGAGGTTTTAATTAAAATAGTGAGCTGATAGCATCAGGCTCGTCATCTGGAACTGAGAAGTGTGTTTAGTTACAAAGGGCAAAAAATGGTCCTTTTTTACGTGGTAGCTTTGTTAAATAATGAGTAACCTGTTTAGATCACTTGCAGTAATTTGACATGGAATGATATTAAGAAAATTGCTTCTTGACCAGCTGGTGCCAGTAGAAAGGAGCCTGTTATTTTCAGGGATTAAGCCTTGAAAAACTACTATAACAGCTGCTTATCTTAGTTTCTTAAATTTGGAAAATGGGAGCAACACTTTAAACTCCTAGTTTTCTAGTATTCTGTGGCACCGGTTTTTGAAACAGTCCTTAGAAAGGGGCAAAGTAAACGAGGGAAACCCACCACCACTTGTTTTTGTGGAGGAGGGCCAGGTTTAGTTTTGACCTGAAATAGAGAAGAGAGTAGTACTGGGTGTCTTGTTTGTTTAAATCAGTTTGGCAACAGCAGTTTCTAAACTTGGTGGATGAGCCTTTCATGTCTGTTTAGCAGGACAAACTGCTCTACTAATTAAGCTGAGTTCTATAAATCTGTTCTAACTTGCAATCAAGTCCCAAAGTAATCTGGATCACATTGCTGCTAAAGTCTGCAGCCCAGGAGAATGGAGTTTAATATTTCATTTGCCACGTGTTCAGCTATGATGGGACTTGTAAGATGTCTCTTTTGCATTGGGAATAAAAATCACTAAGTCTATCTTTTAATTGTCTAGCGCCGAGAAACAAGTAATAAACTGTGATTTATAATAATTTGATTTTTAATAAAAGTGTATCTACATGCATTTCTTGAGAACAAATTTCTGGGAGAAATAACCTTACTAAATCAAAAAATAATCAGCCTGATTATTTCTTATCAGAAGGAGATTCTGGCAGGAGTTAGGGGAACGGTGCAAAATAAACGCAGGAACAAACATTCCACACAAAACTTGGCTCGTGATGCCAGTTTGTGTTCGTGTTGGATACCTGCTACAAGTACGGTTCAGATTGCTTTTCTCAGAGGTACAGCACACAACTACCGCAGTCAGTCTCGAGGAGTCGTTCATTGTAGTTATAGCCAGAGGAAAGGAAATTAAGTGATATTTCAGCTATCATTTTGCATAATAATGGTTTCTGTGCATTTGTTTCTCTTCACTGAGCAGATGTTAACCTGCAAGACTTCTCCATGGGGGAAAGTCCCATCTTCCTCCCATCATGTGGTGCTCAGACTCCTTTCTTCCACGTTTCTGTGGGTCCTGGGCTCTTCTAGTTCTCTGGGTTATTTGAGGAATCTTCTTTAAGAGGAATTTAGAATAACTCCCACAGAACTCTGCAATTAATGCCATACTGTAACACTCATAGGATTCTTCTTCTGAGACAGAAATGTCCTTTTGGTCACCTTATTTTCTCAGGAGAATAGAGTTTGTGTCCTCCAGGCTGAGGGCAAACCACATTAGAGAGTGACAGAGGGAAAGCTAGATGAGATTAAAGAAATTGCTCATAATCTTACACAGTTCAGCTCGGGTTTTCAAAACTACAAGGCAGATGCTATTCACGTGGTTTCCAATATGCAACTGTTATTTATACACTGACAGAGAAGGGAAAAAAAAATCCAGCAGGCAGCCAGAGCCCTGTAGATTTTATCTTTTATTTGTTGGGGTTTTTTTTTTATCTTTCATCAGTAGGTGCTGCTGAGATGTCTTTTGTTGCCTTGCTTTTCTTTTTATCACAGAGGTGATATTCAACAGCCAGGTTCCTGTCTCTTCATGAGACTTTTCTGACATCTAGGCACTTTTCAAGTCTTATGCAGGCTTTGCCTGAGTACTTGGCACGTGAAGTTAAGCAAACTTTGCAATCAGATGTGACAGGAGGTGCTGATTCACTGTTGCCTTGGAATTTTTCTTAGTTTTTTTTCTTGGTTTTCTTAGAGCTACCAAGATCCCTAGTTAGCATCATCCTGACTGGGAAGATCCCTAGTATATAAATTTGCTGGTATTTTCTCAGACACATCATCAGTGTTTTGATTAAAAAATAGACTCTGCTTTTAACCTTTATTCTGCTTGGCAAAATCACAGAAGGAGGAAGAGATTTGGGGTTTCCCACTCTTTTCTAATTGTGTCATGTTAAGCATTGTACTTTGGCTGAACCACAAGACCACAATCGATGATGATGATCACATCAGGTCACAGGGCAGAGGAAGGGCTCTTGTACTGGAGCCTTTTTACACATTCGATAGGCTAAGTGCACTCAATCTTCTTTATTTAAGACTTCTTTCCCTCCCTCACCCTCCAATGTTATATTAAGTGCTATTGCTCATATGCTTAAAGGCAAAAATAAGTATAAACCTTCTGATTCTTTAAACGTGACTTGTGTGGCTTATTTTAAGTGGAAGTTGTTCTGTGGTTACTATATTTCTGCAGGTATTTCTGAATTGGTAGTACTCCCTCCAGTGTAAGGGGGCTGAATTTTTAGTGCAAAAAAAAAGAAACTGAATTCTTTTCAGTAGCAGATTAAATTCTCATGAAAGATTTGTTGAATGACAGGAGAAGCCGTGACTGTGTTACAAAAGATTTTGGAACAGCCTTGCTGCATAGTGGAAACTGGATGCTTTTGATAAAGTTGTCTCAGGTTTCTTGTGATTTCTTCTTGCCTACAGAACCCCCAACTCCGATCGCCCCTCCCGAGCTGCTGGCTGTTGGAGCCACGTACCTGTGGATCAAACCCAACGCCAACTCCATCATTGGTGACGGGCCTATCATACTGAAAGAGGTGGAATATCGGACGACCACAGGGAATTGGGCAGAAACTCACATTGTAGACTCTCCCAATTACAAACTGTGGCATTTGGATCCGGACGTGGAGTACGAGATCAGAGTGCTGCTCACTCGCCCTGGAGAAGGAGGCACAGGGCCCCCCGGGCCACCGCTCACAACGAGGACAAAATGTGCAGGTAGGATGTGCGCTGCGCTGCGACACGGCACAGATACCTCACTTTGCTTCCTGACATGTTAACTAGTGGTCCTCCATGCATCCTCATCGTAGGTGTGCTTTGTCAGCGATCTGAACTGACAAGGCTTAGGAGCAGTTTAGGAAACTTGGTTTTATGTGTATAGTGTACGTGCCCAACTTTCTGCTACAGTGTGTGGCTGCTTTCTGTTGAAATGGGCAAGCAGATGAGAGTTTTCCAACCAATTCTCCGTTAGGCAAGTTATTTGGATACTATATTACAACACTTTCACCCTGTAAGTACATAACAAAATACATGTTGTTCTTGGGTGATGGTACAGCATTGGTAATTAGCAATTGACAGTGCTATCAATTTGTGTGCAGTCTGGTGAAGCAGGAAGCATTTAGTTTTTAAAATCTATTTCATTTGATGAAACTGATTCTTTTCCTCAGTTCTGACAAAGAAACCTGTTCAAACACTGTGCAGTGTCTTCCCTTTCTCTTTCTTATTGATACACATCAATTTTGATCCAGGGACAGGAAAAGTCCATCTTCTTTCTAAGCAATATTGGCCTTCCCAGTAAAAACCTAAAGGATTGTGTTCCTCATGTTTCAGATATATTGGCTATTCATCCTGTTTTCATACATTAATCATTAGCCATTAAGGGAAATCAAGCTCTGTGCCTAGCAAGGGAACGAACAAAGCAGTTTTCTACCCAGCAGTTTTTTTTCCACTACAAAACAGTCTTCTCAAGGTTTGTATTTCTGTAATATTTGCAAGGTGCTTACTGTGGTGAGAACAAAAGGCAGAGACTGAAAGGCTGCTCTACTTTTTCTGTAACCTTCTTTTCCTTTACAGCAAGTGGTTTTAAATATTGCAAAGACTAAACAAAAGCAATCTGGTTTTAGGTACTCTTTTTGACCAAACAGTAAGTTTGAAGAGTGAAGAATGCGTCAAGAGCAGCCAAATGTCATCCTGGGATAGGACTAAGCAGTGCAATGTTAACCTTCCTCACCCACTGTCACAGCACGAGCATCCCCAGCAGCATCCTCTTCCTCTGCCAGGAGAGGAAGCCTGGCAGGTTGAGTGTACTGTTGGGGTGGGGGGACACATCCTTACTGGCCTTTCTGTATTGTACAGGTCATAAAGTAGTGAGCATTTAGAGTCTCTTTGGGAAGACTTGGGTTAAAAAAAATCATTCTAAGCATGAGAATCTGACGTGGAGATGTTTGCTATATTCAGCACCTCTCCATTGGTAGAAGACAGATGTTTGGAGGCTTTTATACACTAGGTAGAAAGTGTGAAGCGACGTGGATGATGTCCTGGCCCATTTGGGAAATCGGCACGTTTTGCTACTCATCTTTTGGCTGTCTCCTCCTTTGCTAGTGTGGTCAAATTCTCTAACCCTCAGCAGAAATACCTGCAGGCCTGGCCTGGGACTGTGCATTTGGGTGTGGAAATCTGACGTGCTGAGATTTGGTCTGTGGTTCACGTGTCGCAACTTTGCAGGCACGTGCTCTGCAGCAGCCACACGTGCAAAGTTTTCTGTATTACCTATAAAGAATGCTTGCTTTGGTTTAGTTCAGGGGCAAAACAAACAAACAAAAGGGCGTTGACTTTGTGCTTAATGGTTTCTTGTACTGGATCCCAAATGGCCTCAGCATAGGTATTGACTGACATGGTGAAGGATGATGCAGATAATTTGCTCAGATTGGCTAAGCTGAGCCACTCGCTATTTTCTGTCCTAGTTTACTAATGAAAATCTAAGCAGAGAAGGTCATTCCATTAATGTTAGTTGTCATACAAGGCTTGTTAAGATTGATGGTGATGGCATTTATGTTTTGTTTAGGGCATTGGGTGGGAGGAAATGTAATGGTCTTGATCTAAGCGTTGGACTTGAAGGAAAGGAGAGGTTTAGCCAATATCTAAGGGTTTACAACTTCCACAAAATGCCAACTGAAATGATAGACAGGAAAATGCAACTCATTTCCATACGTTGTGCAACTCCTTCAAAATGCCTTATTTTGAGGATAATTACACAAAACTTCCACAGTAAAGATGTTTAAAAATGTGCTGAGCCAAGAAAACAGCACTAATTCCTTGTTTTTTCTTAAACTACCTCAAGAATGACATCAATGAAAATTGAGGGGTTTTTAAAATAGTTGAGGGATGAGTGATGCTGCTGTTTTTTCAAATGAATTTTTTGGTTCTTTTCTTTGTCATTGCTTTTTCTTAGCAAGAGGGAAGTACCAAGCTCCTACACATTCATACACAATCAGTAGATGACTGGAATAGTCCTGCTTTACTGGAGTGTTCAGGGTTGGCGTTGTGTTTTATTAGGCTCACAAAACCCAAAACTTGTCTTTTCACATAGACGATGTAAACTTCAGTGCTAGGGAGTCTGTGTAAGTGCTGCCATAGCCTTCAGTCTACACCCACGTTGCAATGAGATTTCTAATTTTAATCTCTAAATTAGAACAGGTTTTGGAAGGGACCATGCTCTTCATCCACCACAAATTAAACGACAGAAGTTCATTTACAAAGTTACAGTTGTCTGCTGCAAGTTTCTTGACTATTGACCTTGTATCAGAGCAAAAGCGTGACCAGAATAGCTCAGAACGAGCTTAAAAATTCGTTACACCTTGATGCAACTCTTACGAAGATCATTCACTATTTTCATATTTCCGATCAGAGTGAATGGGAGTTGTTTACATGGACTTTACAAAGTTTTTTCATTATAGAAACCCAATAAAAACTAATTATGAAAAGTCTTGCTCTAAATGTGCACAAAGAAGTTTTATTAAACTGGATAATGTCTTAGCTAAATTTCTATAAACAGTAAGTGCCTGGGCGCCTGTTATCCCACTGGTTTTGGTTTTCTGCAGGACAGCGCTACGAGCCTTCATTTATATTTGATCTTTAGAAATTATAACAAAAATTGAGTCCCAACTTGCCTCCTCCCAGGAAAAGCCAACTGCCAGAAGTACACAGCAAACTCTGCCTTTGAAACTGAATGGGGCTTTTTTTGCTGTGGTGGTTGTGGGTTCTGTGCTTTGTTGTGGGGTTTTTTGTGTTTTTCTTGCATAGACTGTGATAGGTCTTGACTGGGGAGAGGAGAAGATGAAATGACCTTGAGGCATAAACCAGTTACCTGTCAGTCAGAGCAAAGAGTTGCTCAGCTGGGAATGGGGAAAGAGAAACCTGCTCAATGTCAAGACCACACGCAGGGTTCAGGGGTGGTTAGAGGAAAAGAAGATACAAAATATGAGGGTTTTACCCCCAAAATAATAGTTTGAGGGAGATAACAGGATCAGAATAGAGTGTTTGAGCACAGTTCCCAGTATTGACTAGTAGTTCGGCATGGTCTTGTGAGAAGTTTGAGATTTTTTTTCTCAGCAGTTAAACAGAGCTCTTTAAAATCCTTGTTTTGTGGGCTTCGTTCAAAAGACTGAGCTTTGGAAAACTGTGATTTGGGAAGCTTGGGGTCTGGGGGTTTTCCTTTGTTTTTTTTTTATTTGTTATTCCCCCATTGTTTGAATTTTTTCCTTTTGCCACAGAAAGGGAGAATAGGGAAAAAGTATTTTTTTCCTCTGATGGATGGGAAAGAAGGGAAGAATGAGGTTATCATTCCAGAGGGGAATCTCATCTGGAATGTGTTGGCCTTTCTAAAGGGACAAACTTGCATGAAAAGCAAGACCAAAGAGTAACTTTAAAATAAACATTAATAAAGGAATAAAAATAAGACTTGCTTTAAAAATACTATTTAGAGCTGATTAAATTACTACCTGGAAAAGCTGTCTTGAATATTAGCTTCTCTGCCTCTTTTAGATGATGACAAGAGGAGGCTCACAAGATGAGGAGGAGTTTGTGACGTTGAGGCTTGGAAACAGGAAACTTTGCAATCAGGGGGGAGAAAAAATCCTGAGGAAAACCCCATCATTTCCACACTCCCCAAAAAGGTGTGGCAATGATTCCTCACAGAACAAGCTTATGGTAATAGGTGTTTTTTTCTCATCTGAAGAAAAATCACATGGATCACATGCAACGTGCGTGACTGAGCTAAGCTGCTGGAGACAGGGTTATTTTTTTGCAGGAGAATGTGATTTAGCTCCAGGAGAAAGGAGCAGTTGTCAAGATCAATACTCAATTTTTGTTGTTGACCTAGGGAAATATGAATTATTCTTGAACAGGACTGAATTCAATATTCCTTTTAAAAATAGTCAGGATAAAGTAACTGATATAAATGCAGATAAACTGTACATTCAGAGTTTGGTATGGTATTGCAAAATAGTTGGAAAACCTTTTCTGTTAGTTAGAATTAAAAGATACTTTGTTGCCATGAAATCTTGTGAAGTTTAGAAACAGATGATGTCAGAAATAGAAATATTTTTGTCTGTTGCTCTGTTACAAATGTTAGAAAAAGGAGGTAGTTTTGTACTGCTGGAAAAAGTACAGACTGAACAACCAGAAGGTTACTGTGTTGTGTGCTGAGTTATCATGAGTTGTTACAACAGGTTTAGAAATGGTTCTTTCTGGTTTAATTTTTAGATGATAGCTCCTGTTAAATAGAAAACATTCACATGTTGGAAAACAAGATTCAGCATTGTTATACTGCTGCCTTCATTGTTTTTCTAGCTTTGAAAAAAAACAAACAGCAAACTAACAAAAAAAAACAAACACAGCTAACAAAATCTGATGTATGAGTCACGGAACCACATGAATAGCATATCAAGTGATTTGGGAGTTCTGCACCACCAATGTGTTAGATATTATTAGAATCAGTGATTCACAGACTAATTTAACTTGGACTTACTCTAAGCCTTGTCTTGAAACATACATTAATTTCCCTATTGATATTGGTTAAATTTTAACCCTTAACTCCACTGTCTTCTTTAACTTTATAGATGGACAATGGGGAAGCAGGAGACAATAAATGTGTCTTGATTTCTGCCTTACACTTTCCCCCACCTCAATTTTTGATCAAATAGAAGGAGAACATTGACCCTTTAAATAACAGCTGAAAGCAAAGGTGAAGAATTTACGGATGACACGCATTTTGTGATGATGAGCATGTCAGAGGGGTACAATTTTCTTGCCCTTCTTGGTCAGGTCTCAACTTCTGTTTAGCCCACAGTGTGTGTCTTCAGATGTGTAGGGGTGTTTCTGGCAAAAGATGCCACCTTGAGGATCAATATCCAGTTATGGGTGTATCGGCTGCAGAAATGTGGCTGAACTGGGAAGGTACATTTCAAAGAAGAGAGGCTAGAATAGAGCTACGTGGTAGGTACTGGAAAAGAATTGAAAAAAGGAGCAGCTGTGTAATCTGGGATATAACAGTGCTGGCTTATATGGAACAGGAGAAAGGGAAGTAATTAAGTGGCGAAAGGGGAAGCAGAGTGTTTTGGTGCACTTTGGGTGACTGAATACATGACTTCTGAAAAGCCAGGCAGTTGGAGCTGACAAGATGCTTGGTTTGAGGCCAAGGTCCATCCAAAGTTCAGGCACTGAATTTGGTGTGTTGGAAAGCAGCAACGTGCAAAGAAGAGGCTGGGATGACCCGCTGGGACACATCAGTATGCCATGAGTTTGATGTATTTTTTTCTGGCACTGACCAATGCCTGAAAATTCCCGAGTCTAGCAAATCATGTCCCCTATTGCCTTTAACCATGATACATATGGTGAGAAATTTTCTTTATCCTGATCCCTGCAGAAGATGGGCTTTTTGTCCTGAGGCATGTGGATTGATTGCCCTTATCTTAGTCTGCATAAATACAGTTATGAATATAAAAGCAGTCATAATAGTGCTTTGGTTTGGATTTTTTTCCAGAGGGATTTTACTCGTGATGGATTTAAATTCTAGGGATTTACTTTTTATCTGCAAAGGCAGTTTGTTATCCAGAAATGATTTTTATTTTTATTTATTAGGATGGAATCTATTTATTCATTTCCACATCACACTGTTTCTTCTTGGTGATGCTGCTGTTTAATTTTATGGCTTTCTATAATGTGGCTTGAATACAACATTATTTTCTGAGTGGGCAAGCTTGTCAGTAAGATGAAAACTTTGATAAAGGCATGAGACTTTCAAGCCAAGAAGTTCTCGCTAATGATGAACCCTCCTGACTTGTTTCATAAGAAGTGAACTTGCCTAACACTTGGTTTCACACCAGCTGAATTTAGGGCACTGTTCTCTTTGTTTCTTGGCTCCTGAGTTCTGTCCAGGCTTCATACCAAACAGCCTGAGTGTTCCTAAGCTGAAGAAGCAAAAAATGGGTAGAGGAAAAAAAAAAAACCAACAAAAAAACCAAGCCTGAAACAACCACAAAATAATCCATTCTGTTTTGTTGGACTTGGAGAAATCCCTTTGCACTGGTTGGGTTAGTGGCATTGTAGATTTAAGGCAGCTAAACATCTGTTGTGTGCGCTGTACTTTTCTAAATAACAAGTGTGTCTGAACGAAATCTTAATACAAACAAGTTTGATTTTTCCCTCATTGGCACTTTTTTCCCTGTCTTTATTTCTACTTGAAATAGGCTGGCAGAGGTGCAGGCTACGTATAAGCTCACTGATGGGACAGTCAGGCCCATTTAATGGTGTCAGGTCTTCGAGACTGGAACCTGGACACAAGTGCTGTGCAGAGACCCTAAAACAAAACCACATCAACTTCTGCGTTACCACCACACCTCGCGTTAGTCAGGGAACCGAGTTCTCCTCTTTGCGCGCAACATAGTGTTGTCTGAATTTTCTTGTACGTGTTTAGATAATTGTGTGATTCCTCCTTAGATAATTGCGTGGTTCCTCCTCTTCAGCTCACGTAAAGCAACTACAAAGAGAGAGGAGCGAAATAAGAAGATACTTGATGTGTTAATAGCTTCTTTCCTCTTTGCTTGTGCAGCTTCGTTTCACCATCCTCAGTTTAAGGGTGTCTCCACGTGTGGCCCTGAGGATGTGGCTTCGGAGCCCTGCATCCCTAGCTTGTGCAATGCTGGCCCTGCTTTCCCAAAGTCAGCATTTTACGCGCGTTGAAAATCTGGCCCACAATTTGTAAAAATGGGCCAGGCGCTCAGTCCCCTGCTAAAAGCAATTTATTTAAATTGCATGGTGTCTTTTTCGTCTTCGGTTAAGTGGCGTCTTTCATAAAATTTCATCCCTTATTTTACCATGTTATTACTGCTTCTGTTAGTCTTTCGAGGGTGCGATGAGATGATGGTTTCCAGATGTCGCTTTATACGAGCGTGAAAAGGCCGGTTAGTGGGAGGAAACTGGGAAGGATAATGCTCTTGCAGTGCATGTGCTAAGCATTGAACTCCCAGTGGGAACGACCAAAGGGAGGTGTCTGTGTTCCTTCTCGCTGTTGCACATAGCGTGGCTCATCCTGGGAGTGAAATGACAGACCCAGTCTTGCAAAGCATTTATTAAGCTCAATGGATTTTGCATAGTCATAATCCTATCTTTGTCCTGGGACGAACACTGCTCACTGCTTCCTGCTTGTGTTTCTCTTTTGGCTTTTCCAAAGGCAGCTGAAACACAAAGGCCTTTGCTTTTTAAATGTGGTTTTGACGTATACGAGTCTGCATTAAAAAGCATTTGAATAATGAAGAGTGGAAGTGCCCAATTTTAAACAATTCAAAGAATAAAATACATGTTAATTGGCTCTCTTGGAAGTTATAACGTATAATAAAAAAGTGAAGCAGTGGCAAAATGGACAAGAGTACTGCATTTTTAACCTTGTGTTAGTGCTTTTAACTGTGAAATATTTGTAAGACATTTAAGGATTTTTTTGTGCCCTTCACGTTTAGTTCTTCTACATTTTGTCATGAATATTTTACCCTTTTATTTTTCCCCAGTGGACTCTGCAATACAGAGATCAACGTCACTTCTTTAACGTTTGCCAACTTACCCAAGTGAGCAGGGGAGTTGCACAGCTTCAAAAAAAAGAAAAAAAAAGAAAATAAAAGGCAGCATATTAATTTCTTAAATACTGTGACGGAACCAGCAGATGGAGTGTGAGAGTCCAAAACCTCATGTGCAGTGGTGTGTGTGGCTGTCTGCACAAGTCTGTTGTATTTCATACTGCTGAGCTTGAAAACGGAGTTTTATTTTAATTAACCACCTATTCAGTCCATGGACATTTCTGTGACCTGTTGTGCTACAGTGTCTGAATATGACAAACCCAAGAGTGAACCAGGGCTCTCGCTTCTCTTTGGGGGCTGCAGGGATCCCTTTGTGTCTCAGTTCACGTGACACAAGTGGTGAAGAAAAGACCCCCAGTCTCCTCACGCTTTAGATTGTTGTCCAGGTGATTGCTGTGGCCATGGGCCTGGGTAAGGATTTATAAACTTAGTCACCATTTTAATTATTTGTTATTCCACTAAATTCCATGAGGGGAAAACCAAAAGAAATGGTTTCAACTCCTTTTAACTTACTTTTGCTTTTTTTGTTTTATAAGCTAAAAATCTTAAAAGCTTTTTTTTAAAAAAAAAAAGAAAACAACTGTGCTTTTTGAAAATATAAAGCAATGGAATATTTAATAGCTTTTGAAACAGTACTAAAGTAGACCATAGCTGTGACCATATCAAAGTAGTCAAATATTGCTGGAGAGGCATAGAGCATCCAAATCAGACTGACAGTTGTTATTGCAACATATTTCACTCAAGATCTCCAAAGCCTCATTTTAGCTGCTGATAATCCTTCAAATCATTAAACTAAAATCTTGGTGTAGAGGCCATTGGAAAAGGGAGTTTAAAGCAAGGCCACAGCTTACAAGATAACAAAATCTGAAAGCCTTGACTTCACGGTTTGCTCCCTGTGGCACTTTGAAGGGTTTTCTAGTATTTGATAGAGAACAGAAAGGGAGCAGGTCTTGCAAATAGATCGAAACCTCCAGAAGTGGATTTGTCCATTAATGAAGTTTGACAAAAATCTTTGGTGAGCTTGGAAGGTTAGATTATATATCAAGGAAATCCGCCACTTTGAAGATAAAGCCTTCAACTGATAAATTTGTGTAATAATGTTTTTAATAGGAAGATAAACTGCTGGCATTAAGTTGTCTTTTTTTAACAGAGGAGGGAGCGAGGCAGAGGAATGGAATATCAAAATTAAGACAGGAAATACTACACTAAAGGCAGTCTTAGGCATGAACTGTTGTATATCTGTATGTATAAAACCAGTTATTCCCAGTTAGTTTTATTCTCCTCAGATAAATTGCTAAGCTATGTAGGAGTGATTCCTTTCACCTGGTGTTCTATAGTTCCCTTTGCTATGATGTTTATTTTTACATTCATAACACTTTCCTCTCTAAGGATCCACATGGTTCCTTTTCCTGGGCAGAAAGAATCCTGTTGTCCCTACAGAAACTGTGCTGAAAGCAAGTCTACAGCAGCAATAGTTTTTTTCTTTCATACAGAATTAAAAGTGTTGTGTGCCGATTCAGACAAAGTGGATACACTTGCTGCCCTGAGCCCAAAAGGTTTGAGTTGTTGTCCCATACATCCAATGGATTAAAATCCGACTGTAAAAAGTGCTGCGTGTTGCATCTTGTAATTTGCTTTGTGACGATGGGAAGGGTCTTTAGGTGATAAGATTTAAGTTTCTTGTAAACATGCATCACACGTCAACACTTCAGAATCTCTCAGCAATGCACTCCGGTTGGTTTTGGTAATAACACTTCCCTCTCCTTTGTGAAAGCTCAGCGCCTTTGATTCTGATCTGTCCTGCTCTCCTAAAGAAATCAGGAACTGCGGAGTTAAAAGATGAACTTTGCAACACCTGACATGAAATCCATGGAGGGGACAATGAGTTTTGAATCTACTTCTATTGTTCCCATTTATAATCTGGAGCTGTTTCCGATCGTCCTTGCTCCCAATCAGTGTTGGGCATGCGAACTCCAGATAGGCACCTTCTGCCAGCCTTCTACTCTCTCTGAAAGGCTTAGGCAATTTATAGCTTTCCCCTGATCCAGCTAGCACAGCAGAGCAAATATTTACTTATTTTCACACAGAAGCAAATATCTCAGAGTCGGAACTGCAGTCTGTGCAAACAGGTGCTTCGTATAATACCAGCATGTTACACTGCGAACGATCAGGAATTGGTATCGAATGGTCCAAGCCCCCGATGCTGCGGGGAGCGCCGATGGACCGAGGCTTGCGGGTCAGTGTCCGTGCTCCTCGGTGATCAGACTTGGCTCATTCCTGTGAGAGATAGCTTGTCTGTCCTTATTTGTCCCTGCACAGGTCTCGATGTAAAAGATGTTCTTGCTTGTACCAAGAAATACTCTCCAAACCTGATCGTGGTGGCCCGTGCTAAGGGTAGTGTTGCCTTTCTAAAGTACTCTTCAGGCTGCAGGAATGTACGTGGGTGCTGAAGGCGTAATCATTATCGGGTTGTTGTTCCTGCCTTTTCTCTGTCACAAGGGTGTCCCTTGGCAGTAAAACACTGCATTGTTTTAAAAATAAATGCTCCTTATCAACAGAGGGGAAGAGGGAGCAGTGCCTGTGATGCTGATATGTTAAGCAAAGGTAACACTGTTGAAAGTAAAATGTAAAAAGCTAAAAATTCTGTCAAACACCAAACTGTTTGCTGAGGTGTATGTTTTCTGTTCTGAATTGCTTCAGTGCTGTTCAGTTTCTTTGCTCAGGAAGGGAGGATTTTTTGTTTTGCTGGGTAGGGCAATTCACACTAAAATATTTGCACTTTGTCACTTTAATGTTGTGGATTTCTTGCAACAACCATAACTAAAAATGAAGAAAATTACTTAGTTATGTTAGTCCTTAAACTATAATATTCCAGTAGTAATCAGATCCTTTGACCACCTCCTCTCCTTTGCAACATACAACTCTGAAATATTCACCATTTTTCTTATTTATTCAGCTTGTTTAGGGTAGAGAGTCTGACATAAAGAAATCTGTAGGGTGTATGGCATGGTAGATCAGTTTTTATTTTTAGGGAGATGCAGAACAAGCTCTTCTTCTTTTTTTCATGCCAGATGTCTAAAGGTTGATCATTCACACCTATTCTGTTATTTGCTCCACTTCAAAGCTGACTCTACAATGTTAACACCAGTAACAAGTTGCTGGGCTTTCTCACAGCAATGGGAGTCAAGGGGAAGGAGGAGAGGTTGTGGAAACTCCTTTAGATGCCAGTATAATGAATTAATATTAAAATCTGTGTAAGTTCTGTGAAATGCATTGCTCATCTAGCAAAAACAATGGAAGGCTATTTGACCTGCTATCAGGGTGGCCATGCTGGGCATTTGCACAAGTGCAAAAGATTGAATTTCCTGCTCCAATGTCCTTTGTCATGAGGGCAGCACTGGGTGAGGTTGGTGGAAAAGGAATGGGTCATCATTTAAATATCCTCTAGAGAACTTAGGCTTCAGAAACAGCCATGTTTTAAAGAGTGGGCAGTGAGCTTCACTTTTTTCAAATGCACTTCCCTCATTCCTAGTATGAAAAAAGACCTTGCAAATCATTCATCGGTTCTTTGTCTGTGATTGCTGCAGTGTGTGTCCATGATTGCCCAATTTCAGATCTGACAGTGTTAGTCTCTGCAGAAGTACTTAGGAAATCACAGTTTAAATTAGCAAAATCGAAGGGATTACGAGGCACTATGTTATGCGTCTTGCGGAAATACCATAATATTCTGTTGTGCGAGTATTGGTAAGAATGACGTCTGAGCAATATGTTACTATAGAACTCATTGAGATGGAGGCACCAGAGGTTTCTCTGGTTGCATCTGAGATCTAGAATTGAATATCAGTTTTTCAAGAAAAAAAAAAAAGAGCTCTGTTCTTCTCCTGATTCAGGGAAGCAGGCTCTAGCAGCCATGGGGCAGGTGTGCTGTGTTACTTCTGCACAGAATTAGGATCATGCCCAACTGGTCCCAGTACCTCATCTTAACTGCCCCCAGTGGCTGATGCTAATTGCCCCCCTGCCCTCGGCAGTCTGGTATTTGAAGTGTGTGATTTCTCAGAGAGCTCAGCCAGGGGAACTCTGGATTTTCAGCTTTTGCGTTGGGAATGGCCCATCATTCAAAATGCATATGAGAGATTTTCATAAATGAAATAGCATCTGATTGCTGCTCTGAGGAGCACAAAGATTTAGACATTCATAAACAGTTTTTGGTTCTGCACTCTCTGCCTCATTCTTAAACATGTTTTGCGTGTGAGGTGGTTTCAGCTATCTCACCTCTTCCCTTCAAATGATGTTTTCTCCGGCTGTCTTTGAGTTCCCTCCTACATGACTAAAATCTATAATCTTTGGTCCCTGCAAAACAGCTTTTCCACACTCGGTGATATATTTCTCTCTCGCTGTAGCACCTGTCCTCTGCTAACCGTCCCACTTGGCACAATCAGTTTTATCCATTTGACCACTTTCAATCGGATTGCTTAGACCTTTTCAGTTGTCAGCAAATCTTAACAGTTACTTTCTTAACCCAGACATGCTACCTTAGACATATGCGTTTGTCTGCTGACCACGTATTTCCCATTGCAGGTAAATAACCTGAAAACCAGGCTATCCTCTAGAGGTTAGGTGTTGGGGGTGGGGGGGGGGGAAGCGGGTTGAGATGGCCTGAGTTACAGACTTCATAAACAACATGCAGAAATCTCTTGTATTCACCACGGGAGGACAAAACCTGCCAGACCGTGCACGAGATTTGCACAGGAATCACAAAATGCCATTGCCTCTGATCATGTACTTGAATGTGTTGACAGATAGGAATGCTTTTAAACTTAAATACCTGTAGGACTTTATGAAACAAATCCTACCTTAGGTTGTCCCTGGGGTTAAGGACCAGGGTACTACTGGTGTATCACCTTCAGCATTTTCTTTAAATTTGTCTTCCTTAAAGGAATCAGACTGACATAGCAAATTGTAGCCTGCAGCACTCCATCTGTTCCCTCCTGAGAGCACAAGGACCGTGTGAGATGCTCTGGGCGCCCCTCGCACCGCTGCTGGTTGCCTTGTTGTGTATTCAGAGCACAGAAATAACAATAACGTGGTCGTATTCTGGGCAGCAAATCTGAGCGATTCCCAGATTGTGTTGACAGGTCTATCCTTAAAAGTCCTTTCTGCTTTACGTTTGTGATATTTATGCGAGTTGCAGTGCTGCTGTCCAAAGAGCTCAAAACTCCTGAGTCACAAACTGACTCTTCCGCTATTCTGTATATAGCAGACTCTCACTAAATTGGGGCTGGTTTTTGGTTGGTTTTCAACTTTCCTTTTGCTTATTCTTTCATGAGTACGTGACAGTCACATATCGCTCCTTTGTTCCTCGTGCAAAACCACAGGCATTGACCCCTTGCTCCCACGCTGCTGCCTGTGCTGCTCCTCCCTGCTCCATCGCTCCGCCCCAAGATGTAGAACCTGTCCGTAGTGGCAAAGCTGACAGCTTTCCCTTTGATGACCTGGCAGAGGAAAATAGGTGTTTGTTTTAGTTGTGTGTTGGCTTCATGTCTAGTTCTGTGAATAAGGAGAGTAAAGTAGAGGGCAGGTTGCTAAAACAACTTTGTTGGATCTGCTCCTCATTTGCCCTCATGTCCAGCCCCAAGAGATTCAACAGATGGTGGGACATGGAGCCAGGGTTTTGTTCTCAGCTAAGAACTATCTGAGAACCTGGCTGGAAGTGCTCTTTTCCGGCCTCAAAGGCTGCTGGAAAAGCAGATCCCCTCACTACCTACATTTACTCTTTTTGCTGTACTGGAGGAGAGACAGCAGAAAATCTGGTGCCTGTCGCAGGGATACCCACAGAGCACCCAGGATGTCTTTGCTGCAGCTGGGATAAGTAACAGAGTGGTGTCTATTGGGCACTATTAGCTCAAACAATTCCTCTGAACTTTCTGGATTTCTTAGAGAAAAATACCTACCAAATTATACAGCTTGAAATAATTTTAGCTTTGCTTATACTAAAACACTCTCCCAGACTATCTGGGGAGCCTTGTTCTGTGTAGTATGTTGTCTGGTTGAAGAGAAGCGTGGGAGCCTTGGGGATGGAGCCAGTCTGTGTGATCTGCAAAGCTTTACATGTCTACATTGCTGAGACAACACATGGGTGTCAAGATGTGCCCATAATAGAAAGACATTTATAAGGAGAGGTTTGACATAAAGTTTCAGAACAGCATGGTGTCTTGGCAGCCTTTACATTGCATTGTACCCATTTTTTTTGTGTTTGGTGGTTTTTTTGTTTTGTTTGGGCTTTTTCAGTTTGTTGTTTTGGGTTTTTTTTGTTTAGTTGGTTTTTTTAATACAAAGCTGTTATGGTATTAACACACTGTTCAATTTAGACGTGAGGAGCAGTGGACGTCTGGAATGCTGTTGAATTCACTGTGGACGAAGCAGTGCTGGATTGAGTGCTGTGCAACTTTTACATTACCGTCTCTCACTCCTGTTTCCTTTATTTTCTTTACATTTTATTATCTCTTTCTTCTAGTGAAAAAGAAGCGTTTGAATTTCAGAGCTGCGCTGGTGCTTCATCCTCATGGGAATAAGAGCTCAGTTTCTCCTCCCTCAAAGCACAGTCTCAGATCTGGGTTTCCTTTAAGTGCTGCGCCAGCTTTCAGCTCTCGAGTGCCTGTTTGCTTTGACTGGTGTGTTAAGTGGGTACCGAGTCTGCCTTCAGACTCTAGGCATTGTCCTAGGAGATTGAGGCATTTTGGAACAGGGTTTTTAACTTGTTTTATCCTACAGATTGTGTTGCCTTTATAAGACCTTGGGGTTATAATTAATCTTCTTAGGTACTTACATGGCATGGTATACAAGGCATTTTTTCAAGTAATAATTCGACCATTATAATGTTCCTTAGATACAGTTTCATAACTGGGGGGTGAATTGCCTGAAGACCTGCACTTAAGAAGTTGTATCTTTTTAGGGAGGGAAGAAATAACCTCTGAGGCAGACGTGTGCCAATTAAATCTCTAAGCAATGTTGCTTGTTTAGAAGCAGCTTTGGGGAAGATCTCGTTATTTGATACCATATAATGTGCTCTTTGTAATAACGTGAGTTGGGGACACTTTGTTTCTGCAGTGTATTGTGTGGAGAAACTGGTGCCTACTCTGTGTGTACGCGTGCACATCTGTGGAAGTGCTTGGTAGAATCTGCTGGCTTGTGTGTTTGTGCTGTGGGAACCTGTTCTTTGTCTGGTGCTCATATGTCCTGATGAAGAGTCCTGGTGAAGGGCCTGGAGAACAGACCTTCTGAAGAGCGATTGAGGGAGCTGGGTCTGTTCAGTTTGACAAAGAGGAGGCTGAGGGGGGATCTCATCATGCTCTACAATTACTTGAAAGGACATTGTAGAGAGGTTGGTGCTGGTCTCTTCTCACAGGGAATTAGGGACAGAACCAGGGGGAATGGTTGCGAGTGGTTTAGGCTTGACATTAAGAAGAAATTCTTCACGGACAGAGTGGTCAGACCCTGGAACAGACTGCCTAGGGAGGGGGTTGAGTCACCATCCCTGGATGTGTTCAAGTGTCATTTAGATGTGGTGTTGGGTGATGTGGTTTAGGGGTGACCTTGTAGTGTAGGGTCAATGGTTGGACTCGATCATCCCAAGGGTCTTTTCCAACCTGAATTGTTCTATAATTCTATGATACAAAACTGATAAATACAGAAAGAGATGTGAAATGTGGGGAGATTTGGCAACTCGATGAATATCCTTTGCCCCTTTTCCGTTCCGTACACGAACAAGCAGACACAGGATTGCTTTTGTCAAAGGAACATCCAACCCCCAGATGTTTCAGTTTGCTTCAGTGATGTTCCTTCTCCCTGCTTCCTCAGATAATCACTGTTAAATTTATTTAGACACTGTGTATATATTTATTTATTTGTGTGCTGGGACCACTGTCTAAAATTGAGAAAGAAATCTGGAGATCGGTATTGTTTTCAGTGTGGCTGTGGCTGAAGTGGTGGATGAAAGAGGAAGAATCTTCTAACTATTGCCTTAATTCTAAGCATCGGTGTTCAAGTGTAAGTGTTAGCAAAGTAATTAAAATGGAGGAGAAGTGATGAAGCTTTTCTATTTTCAAAATGTTAAGCGGAACATATAACAGGGAAAGTTTCTTTACTTTTTGTTAAGCTTTCTGTGTTAATCAGTATTGAGGGGCTATTTTCTTCCTAATAACATCTGCAAGGATCTTTCAATAGCGTGCAAGTGTTGGTTGTACGTGACAATACTTCATTTTAATTAGACTCCATAGGAGATAGTTAAAGAGCTGATGGGGAGAGATATTGTAGCAGTAAATATTATGGCACATTTGGAAACGGAGAGGGTAAGAACATGTTGGCTCCAACGTTTGGTATAACTAATACTCGGCACTCTGGGACACACTTGTCACTGCTGTTGACTGTAGGAACTCAGTGATATATCGCTTTTCAGATTGGCAAATCTTCCTTGGGGGACCAGTTTGTCATTGAAACACTCTGGAGAGGCAGATGCAGAAGCCTTGCCTGTATTAATCAGCGATCACTGGGTCACGCCGGCAGATGCGACATCGCGACGTGAGCCCTTGGTTGGAGAGCAGGTCCTGCTGAGCTGGGGGGGGTCCCAGGACCAGAGGAGGTGAGCTGGGACTGGGACTGGTTGGGGCTCAGCAGCCCATCTTGACTCGCTGTGACGAAGGAGATTCCTTCCAGAAGGGCTCGGTGACATGGGGAGCAGCTTGGCAGGCAGAAGGAGGGACAGAGGATTGGAAAAGAAACATACAGGCGTGCACTCAAATAACCATCCCAATCCTTCAGCCCCCAGATCTGGCAACGGTGCTCTTATTGCCGTTTTGCTTTTACGTATTGATAGATTTTCTTTTTAGTCTGTAGCCTGTTCAGGGAGTCTTTACCCTTTGCGTTGTACTTTATTGTACTCAGTGTCCTGTTTCTTGCTTTTTGGGTGTAACTCATTGCCGGGTCGGCAGACTGTGTCCTTTGCTCACACTAAATACTGCACAGGCTCTAAAGCCTGGTTAGAAAACTGAGCATCTTCCCTCCAATGCCTGCACGTGGCAGGGAAAGTAGCTTCGGTGAAATTAAATAACCTGGCTTAGATTCTAAAAATAAAGACAAAAGTAAAATCTGTGGCAAACGTGGGTTTTAGTCAGACTCCTGGCCCAAGCAGTAACTATCATGTTTAAAATGCAGTGCAGGTTGTCATCTGGATTCTTAGTTACTGGTTCTGCCATCCCAAGATGAGACAAAATGAGGTGGCAGTTTGAGGCATTAACTGCTGTGGAAGAAGATTTGAAAGGCAATTTCCCTTCTCAATTTTCTTGTAAGTCATTAAAATTCATCTTCGGTTCTTGAAACATCCAAATTTCTGTTCTGCTTAGGTATCTGGATTGGAGATCTTACGATTGTTCACTGCACTGAATATCCCTTAAATTTATGGCAAACTGTTTGACACCATTTTACAAATTGTCCGTGATTCTACAGATTTATCTTTAGAAGTTTAATTTTTTTCCCCTGCCACATCGATGCTAATCTCACTATGAACCGAGTTCAAAACTGCTTAAACATGAAGCTACTTCTTTGCTTTTTACTTATTGAGTTTTGCACTTTCTGATCACTTGCTGTGTCCTCAGGTTGGACATATTCTGGCTCCTTAGTCCTTTGGTTTGATATTTTGTTCTGTGCCACTAATCACTGCTATCACTAAAATGAATGGTGTGAGGGGGGAGTGTCAGGAGGACAGAGCCAGACTCTTTTCAGTGACATCCAATGGCAGGACAAGGGGCAATGGGTACAAGCTGGAACATAGGAGGTTCCACAAAAATATTAGGAAAAACTTTTTCAATGTGAGGGTGACAGAGCCCTGGCCCAGGCTGCCCAGGGAGGATGTGGAGTCTCCTGCTCTGGAGACATTCCAAACTCACCTGGACGCGTTCCTGTGCGATCTACTGTAGGTGATCCTGCTCTGGCAGGGGGCTGGACTAGATCATCTTTTGAGGTCCCTTCCAACCCCCAACATTCTGTGATTCTGTGTGAACTGGAGTGAGCTACTTACTTACCCGTGCTTTAAGAGCAACTGTTTGAGAGGAGAGGAGACTCAAAGTTTGTCTTAGAAGTGCAGAAGAGTATGAAAATAACTTAATAACTGTGTCACCTTATTTGAATTTAAAATAGCTCTTTTTTAATTCATAAAAGCTCGTGGCAGGAGTTGTCAGGCTTTGGGTGTCAGAAGGGTGATGAATTTGTGTGGGAGTGTGGAGCCCGTAAGAATACATAGGACTTTCTGTGCCTCTCTTCTTTAGGAAGCTTGTGGAAGGGGAATAGCCTTGTCATACTCATGTCACATTTTATTTTGGTTTAAGACTGATGAGAGAAGAGCGAAATCTGGCTGTCAAGAGCATCCTGTCTCCTCTTGCCTGTCTTTTTTGTTCCTCTGATTCTCAGCTCCGCTGTTCCCTGGAGCACAGAAGGGGCAAAGCTCTACTTAATCCAAGCAGAAACATTGGGGGGGGCTTTTTCTTCTGGCCTCTGAGGCTCACTGCCCCTCCTCAAGCCACTGACTTTTAAGTGGTGATGTACTCTCATCTCTTCTTAATACTGGCTCCATGCCACATTGTTTTTACTTGTTATATTTAACTCTGCAACCAATTTAAGAGTGAACACTCTGATGTGTTAATTCACCTGGGATATGGGAGCTGTGTAGGGTTTTAATGTCTAGACAGTAGCCCTAATAAACGATAATCACAGAACTCTTTCCAAGATTTTACGATAACACGTAACTAGGAAGTGAAACACGGATCTAGAATTCATGTATTTATATCCTAGCCATGAAACTCTCTGTCCTGGGAGAGACTGTTGGCAACTCTTGCTGTCTGTCAAGTACAGGGTATGATGAGGTTCATCTTGTTCTCTGAAGTTATTTTGTGTTTAAAGGCAGACACTAAAAAAGAAGGTTAAATTAATGGTGAGAATCTCTCCTTTTTTTTCCTCCCTCCCCCAATTGTGCCCGTAATTGTGTGCTTCTCATTAAGTAGCCAAAGGCCTTTTGAAAACTCCTTTCATTCGAGAAAGATGCCAGACAGAGCTGCTTGTGAAATAATTATAGAAAATGAGTGTTGATGCATGTTTTGACTCTGCTGCAGAAGTAATTCTGTCTTCTCTGGTTGAAGTAATTACATTTGTTTCTAAATAGAGGAAAAGAAATGGTAATTGTCAAAAAAAATGCATAGACCTGACTTCTACATTTATGAAGTGGCAGATAGATGGGAAGAAAAAACCTAATTATTGTATTAGTATAGTCATTGTTGTGTTTTATTCATTGAAGTGAGGTATCATTATTAAACACATTGAGTCGTAAAAGATTTGTGGGATTTACAGAGTCCTTTGGTGGATGGTTTCTTTAGTGCTGTGGAGTAGAAACATTTTTATAGTATGCTAGATTAATAATGAAGTTAGTGTAGATATCTACAGAAACTCACTACTCAATAATTACTTGAATTTTATTTTTATTTTTTCCCCAGAGAAAGAAGGTTTTCAGTCGTTGTACACTAGAAACCTCACCCAGGGAAGGGACTACAGCTTGTATTTCTGTGCCTGTGAAGTTTCTTTGCAGTTCGGAGGGCTAAAGTTGTGCTGGCAGCTGTGCATTTGCTGGTTTGGGAGTGGGGAGGAACTGCCGACGTGTTCCGTGTGGGTCAGGGGACAGCACTGGCAGTACAGACCTGGAAGCCCCATCAGGCCGTTACCATTTCACCTCCCACCTTCAAAGGATGACAAATACGGTTGCTCACCCTGAGACCAGTGCCCCTGTGTTTGTTTTCCTTCTTGTGGTATCAAATGATGACAGGGCTTACTGCCTTCAGTGAGGACAAGCGTTAAGTAGAAGTTGGGGACGAGAATTCAGAAGCACTGCGTGGGAAAGCCCAGGTTGCAATTAAAGCCCAGGCTTGCTGACGATGGATGCTGTTCCTTTTCCTGTCGTGAATGTGGGCCTTGCAAAAAGCGCCCGTACCCCCTGGCCTGCAAGATCAACTAAAATTCCTAGAAATGTAGATGAACCTACAGTGGGTTCCCGTTCAGTCCCCATGTGTTGCCTGATCTAGTCGAGAGGTGGCGTCCCTGGCAGCAGGGAGGCTGGATTAAAATGATCTCTAAGGTCCCTTCAAGCTTAGGCCATCCTATGATCTATGATCTTGCCAGCAGCCCTGGCAAAAGAAACTCTTGCCAGAGAGAGTAATGCTGTTTCCGTCGAAATACAACAAGCAAAGACGACACATTATTGTGCGCATCGCAGGCAGCGCATCATGGCGCTGTGGGAGATCCTCATGTCCTTGGAGTAAGCAGCTGGGCAGGCAATTACCTGTAAGTAAACGATGGCTGCACAGCAGGAGTAACCTGCCCTGCATTGGCTTTTCTCAATGTTGTTGTGCTTCCGCGGGCTGCAGCACCGAGCCAGGCCTGGCTGGGTTTGGAGTTGCCCGTGGCTTAACGGGCTGGACATCAAACTGGCCTTCAGGCCTTGCCGTGGTGCTTAGTTTTCTTGGTGTTACCTTCAGTCCTGCGCCATCTGGGGAGGTAGGGCTGAGATCTGTTCTTCTGGCTCCTGCAACCCTTGTGACTGTAGCTATCTAAGATGTGAAGGTGTATGGAGGGGGTGAGAACAGGGAGAAGTAGCAGCTTTCATCCCTCCGTGACTATTAGCAATACTCTTACCTGCTGTTATATTTCTCTGGCAGAACTTGAAGCCTGGGCTGTGTGTAGCAACGGTCGGTTTGTACATGGAAGACTTTAAAGATACAGGGAAGTTGTCATAACATCCAAATAATGATCTCACTGGTTTTTGTGTAATCTTCTTGCAAAGTCTCCATGCCCTTCTGGTAACGGGAGAAACCTTTTCCTAGTCATAGGTGAGGAAGGAAAAGTTTTTGCTGAAGGCAAAATTGGAGATGTTGGTAAAACCGGAGTCGTGAGACCAGATCTGGCAATTGCCCATAAAACGAGAGTTGCAGTTATTCATACTTGGCCCTTCTTCACTGGGTGGATGAGCTGTTCCCATGAGCTCTGCATTGGCATATGGCTTTCACACCTACAGATGCCTGAGTAAACCATGGGGATGGCATGCTCTTGCCATGTAAAAGATGAGCTGGTTAGTCAGAAATAATTCTCTCCATTTTAACTTCTCCACAAAATCATCCATTCCTACTGATGTCAGACACCTCCCATCCCTCCCCACAT
>NW_009717434.1:0-28115 GCF_000703405.1 Apaloderma vittatum | reverse complement strand
TATTATTCTGCAGTTCTTAGATTTGTTTTATGGTAGTGGTTATTAATGTCCTACCTCTGACTGTTAAGAGAATTCATAGCTCTGTTAGAAGTCTGACATGTCTTGGAGATTTGCTTGTGTATGTAGTTTTCTTGCAGTAAACCAATCTGCTGGACAGGGAGGGGAGTATTCTGCCTTTGATAGTAGGTATATTTCTGATTACAATTAGTGAGAATGTGTGCCTCCAAACAAAACCAGCAGCCCCAAAATTTTGAATTACTCCAAGTGCAGAGTGTGTAAGCTTTTTATATATGACTACATAGGCTAAACAAAGAACAAAGAAACAGCCAGTGCTGTTTGTTCCTACTGGAGAGTGAGGTTTGGACATGAAAATCTCATGCTCCCAGTTAACTTATCTGGGAATTTGGAGGATTGTCCAGCCATAGAACAGTGCCTTCAACTCAAAACCAAAGGTGATAGCTGATACTAACAGCATTGACCATTTTTTTAATTTTAAAACCTCCATAGTTTCTCTCTGGAAAATGCTATTGTGATTATATGAGGTTCCCCTCCCCCTGCCTTTGGGATATTTCTGAGCCAGGAAGGTATTAAAATCTTAGAAGATGTTATTTTGTATTTTACTTGCATCTTTGGGGTGTAGTGAAATGACAAAAGCACAATGATGAAAAAGAGTCAGCAAAACTATGGCAACAAAGACTTTAATTTCTCCAGCAAGATATACTAACTCAGGGTCCGCAGCCTACTGCGAATCATCTCTAATACACCAAATGATTTGCAGACATTTAGTGAGTAATTCGATAGCTGCTGGTGCAGCAGCTTGACAGTGAAGTCGGTCAGGAGCTGGTTTATCCATGAAGGCTACAGTAAAATAAATAAGGATCCTTTTTAAAAAAAAAAAAAATCACCCAGGAGGTTATATAGCTCCTCCCTTCCAGGCATGATCTTCAGAGCAGCCTGAGTTTCTGAGTTTGTTTAAGGTTATTTTCTCTCTAAGAAATACTCATTTGAGAAAAGGCAGAGGGAGAAAATGGATGCATTGCTTCTTACAGCATGTTTTGTCATTCTAGGGGTGATGAGAATACCTTGGCGAACTTTGTGCTTGGCAGCTAAGTTTGTAACACACCTTTCAAGGAGAAAGACCATCTTGATAAGCTTTAACATCACATTTAAGATCCTCTCCACACTGGACTTGTTTTGCTTGCCTTCCAGCCCTTTCTCCTCCATGAGAAAGGAATATCTCTTTTGACAGAAAGCCCCACGGACAAGCAGGCATTAGAAGGCTGGTTCTTGTGCAAAAACTGACAGTGTGGACTGGGCTACAGTTCTCAGGGGAGCTTTGCTATTGACTTTGGCTGGGCCAGGATTTCACCCCTTTCTTGTGTCGAATTTTGCAACGATTACTGGCATGAAACTGATCCTGAGGGAAGAAATCAGACTGCTTTTCTACACAAGTGCCCAAATGTCCAAAGTGTGAGAGGAGAACTGGAAGGAATATAAAAAACGACTAATGTTTTAGGCATGCTTAGCAGGCCTGATGATGCTCCTGCTGGGACTATGGAGTTGACTTGAGGAGCAAGTATGCAAAACACAAGCACTTCACCTCTGTCCCTTGTCAGGTTTCCTTTACAACCACCGCAGAGCATCTGTTTCTTCACTGTACAGCTCCAAATGAAAGAAGCTAGAACAACCCAGGAGAGATTAAAGATGGTCACTGCAAATTGATTCACACAAGTGTCTCTGGTGTGAGGATGTGCTACTTCTTAAGTAGCAAGAGAAGGGAAAATGAAATGAAGAGGTTGTATGGCTGCTCTCAGGAGAATGGCAAGCTAACAAGAGCAGATTGGTGTTAATTTAGCTGAGAAAGAAGCCTCTCCTCTTTTAGTGCTTGAAGATTTGTGATTCCAGCAACAGGTTGGTGAGGTAGGCAGGGGGAAGGGGTGGGAGCGAAATCGCTCTTTCTTAAGCGATTGCAGAAGTGTGGAAGTAGGTTACAGGCAGGTTAGGGAACAGGAAGTACATAAGCAGAAGGGAAACAGAAAAAAAGGAGTGGGCACAAATCTGGGAGAATAGCTGGCTCTTTGCTGCTTCAAAGGCATCTCTGGTGGGAGAGGTGGGCAGGAAATTGCTGCTCTGCTCCATAAAATTTTTTAAAAAAACAGAACAAAACTCAGAAGAACTGTTTCCACTCTGTAGTGGGACAGATCCCGTATCCTGTCTTTCAACTGGGTAATGTTAATGTGGAAGCACAGTATGGCTTTGGAGCAGTGTTTATTACTATGAGATAAGACTGGAGCATGGCAGGAGCAAGCTACAATTCTGTCTTTATGTCAGCCTAGGAAAACATGTCCTGTAGCCACAATCCCATGTACAATTTGAGCAGTTAGCTCTGCTTTATAAAGTTCAGTGTGAAACACTTAAATGGCCCTGCCAACATAGGCTTGAAAGTGTAACAAGTGCAAATGAGTGACTAGGGGAAGGGATAGAAGGTTAAACCTCTCTTTAAGAATCTGAGAGTGTGTGTGAAACTATGGCTCAGGAAAGACCTCTTGTGAAGATAAGAGAATATACACCTAAGAGGCACTTCTGTCTGGACAGCTAGAAATTTCTGATGAAAAGCTGCATTTAAGAGATACTAAACATAACCTTGGAGTACTGCCTCATATCTGATAACATGACATAGCATGTGGATTTTTTAATATAATGTATCATGTATATGACAATAATAATAATAAAGGCATGGGTGATTTTGAGTCCTCTGCATCCTAGAGTTACTGTTATTCTGGTTTATACTGTAAAGATAAAGCAGAAACAAGTGGTTACCTAAGTGCTGTGCATCCTTGAGAGAGCTAAAGAACAATTTTCTGAAGATGGAAAGATGGATAGATTAGCATGAGTTCTTCTTCTTTCACTTGATCCAAAGCTTCTGTTGATCCAAGGGATGAAAGAAGTCCTCTGATGCGATCTGCCAAGAGACACTTTTAATCTCCTTTTCCTGGTGAGCAAGAGATGCTGCTGCCAACGCTTGCAATATGAACTTCATCCAGTGTTTATTGTTTGAAGGGACAAGATGAATTGGTTTCTTTCCCTGCACCTGTCAGACTTAAGTAGAGACTAGAAGCTAAGATGCACACCCTTGAATCTTTCAGGGAATGGATAAAGAGGAGATACATGACTAAATCTGTAGGTTCACATTAATGCCTACACCTTTGGATCTCAGAAGAACCTTTCTTATATTTTTAATGTGACCAGTCTCCTGAAGAACAACTAGTTTATTGCACATTTAACTCAGTGGGATGAAAAAAGAGTTTTCAAAATATCAGCTGATGAAACACTGGGTAAAGCAGAGACCTGGGGCAATTTCATCCTAAATTCAGGGTAGAATGATGTTTAAACACACCATCTGGAAATTTCCATATCACCTGCCTGGTTACATAAGGGAGATTAATGGCTTCTTATGGCTCTCTTCTGTGGAGGACAGCAGTTACATTTCCTTCAGTTTCTGAAGAAGTTAACTTGCGTACCAATCCGAACAGTAAAGTGCTGTCTGGTAGGAAGCGAAATTCATGCCGAAACTAGGTGTTATGCATTCTAATTTACTTTCTCTGATTACAGAAGGAATCAAACAACAGCTGTAAAAAAAGAGGCATGGAGCAGTGAGCAAAGAATCTCTTTGAACTACCACCAAAACTAAAAGCTCTCCAGGCTTTTCCTCTGAAGCCATTCTACCCGTTCTTCTATAGTGATAGTTTCTTCTTTGTTAGTCTGTTGTTTGTTTCCTCCCTTTTTTCAGCATCTCTGTCCTTGCCGCAGTCTCTTCTGCAGAACAGAAAATTTCCAGCAGAGCAAGAAGAGGTGAGGCAGCTCTGCTCCTGAGTGCCTGTGCTCTGTCTTTGGGGTGTGGAGTTCAAACTACTGTGATATCAACTCCCTCATATGCAAGAGAAATCAGAGCACTCACTTGGTTTTTTTGCAACTGTATTAAAGGGAGGAATGTTATTAGACATCCCACCACATGCTGGCTTCAAATAGGTTTAACCAAGTGTATAATTACACAGGTATTTCACCTTTGCCACTCAGGGCTCAAAATGCTGCCAATTCCTCTTGAGTTTTCTGAGGGATACACTTAACCACTTTGCATCTGGGAGACTGCCCCAAACATTTCATCCTGGGCAGAATAAAACAAAGAAGGCTAAAGCAGAAAGCAACAACAAGATCAATCCAGCAGACTTCAAGGCATTAAAGTCAATGCATTTGCAAGTAGCTTTGCCCTTGGGGGTATGCTCCTGGGTGGTCAGCTTAGTCACCGCTTGTGAAAGCAGCCTACTGAGAATTTTGGACACATCATTTCCTCTCTGATTTTTTTTTTTCCTATAAAACTTTTGTCCTTTCCAGTGTTGTATTAGACTCCAATGTAGATTTCTGCATTTTGTCACCTTAGAAGTGTGCCCTCAAAGCTGAATGAAAAATTAAACTGACTAAAATTTCCGTTGTCTCAGTATGCTCCTATACTCCTGTTTGCAAGGTACTGTTAGACCAGGACTCTTGCAGTAGTTTGGATTTGAACATTAGTTTTCTCCATGGTGCCTACACTACACCCAGTAGAATTTTCTCTCATCTTTGATAAAGGCTTTGTGGCCCCAAAATGTCCAGGAATTTTACAATCATCTTATATCTTATAACTTAATCTCCCCTGTTTCTCATTTAACTGCTCTCTTGAAGCATTATGTCTCAACTTATATTCTTCCAACTTTGGATGAATGAGCAACACTGAACATCAGAGAGAGGCAAACACTGTAATGCTTTTATGAATATTCATCTGCATTTTGAAAGGAACTCTGCATTTCCTTGGTTTTAATTTTCACACCATAAATTTTCTGACAAGTATGTCTATACAGAAATATTTGCCGAAACAGTATGTACTATAATAATATCAAGTAGTACTAGAATGTTAAAATTCAAATGAATAATTGATATTCACATCAAAAAACTGAATCAAAGAATTATCCAGTTGAGGAAAGAAGACATGTCATATGACCTCCATGTTAAATTGGATCAGATTGAATTTCTTTTTTCAAAATCTGCAATAAACTGCCTGTGAATGGGCCTAAACTTGAGTTTCACTCACTGTAAATCATTCTGAATGACAAACAGACTTGGAAAAACATGTTTACAGGCAATTTTCAAATGGAAAAAGAAGCAAATGCACTAAAAAATGTATTTACCCTGAAATATTCTCCCAGCTGATCTCTTAGATAAGTTACTGTCAGGCAATCCAGCATGTTACTTTCCCTTTGCATTCTATCTCTCTTAAACGATGCCAATTCGAGGAGCAGAAGATTGTGCTTTGACCCTGGTGTGTCAATCTTCTGCTTATCCATGCAGAAGACTACCTCGGAGTCAATGGGCTCTCCTTATTGAAAATACTCTTTCACTTCCTGGCCAAAGTGTGCCCATATAGGGAATTAAATTATCAATGAGTATTCCTTTGTCACCCACTGACCTATATTGCTATGACCATTACCCAAGGTGATGCCTTATTGGTATTTCTGCTCCAATAAATAAGCCTTCCCAGGACTAAAATACCCTTTATCTAAACATTACAAGGAAGCAACAATACGTACTAGGGTGTTCGCCAGTAAGAAAAAACAGTATTTCTAGAAGAAAGTGATTTTACAGAAGATTGCCAGTCAGTGGGACAAAAGGACAATCCCTAGATGAGCCAGAACTGCTTCATTCCTCTCCTGGCAGAGGAGGGGAAAGGCCAGTATAAAAGTAGGGCAAAAAAAAAATCCCATACAACATGGAACTCCTGAGTTTGTCTGGATGATTTCTTCTTCAGATATTCTTCTTCAGAGGAACAGAAGAGAAAGCAGAGGAAGCTTTGCAATCCTTTAAGAACCTTGGTCATGCAGGTTGGACCATTATTCTGCACTTGCTGTTTAATGAGGTAGGCTCATGAGAGGATGCAATAATTGCAAGGGGAGTGCACTGCTGGAGGTCCTGAGGAGCACTTGTCCATTTGCCAGCTGCAATGGGAGGGCTAGAGGGGAGCCAGCTTGCCCTTGGTCATTTTGGGACATGCACAATCTAGAAAATTCCTCCTGGAGAAATGGAGGTAATGGGAGCAGCACTGCAGACCTGTTAGTGAGACCAGGGAAGGGATGCCAGGCTCCTCTGGTCAATTAGGCAAGCCACGCGCTTCTCCTGGTTGGCAGTGCTGCCAAAGCTGGTGTAGCGGACAGGAAGCATAGTGAGGGCAGCGGGAAAGCTGCATCTGAAAGAGGTCAAAATGCCAGCAGGCATGGGATTAGGTGAGATGACTCACAGAGAAAGATACTACATGTGCAAGGAACCGTTCAAAGTGAGGGAAAATGCGTCCATCTGAGAGCAAGATGTTGAAAGACCTATTTGGATTGTGTTGTGGGTTTTTGTTGTTGGGCAGTTTTGGATTTTTTTTTTTAAAAAAAAAGCTAACCGAGCAAAAATCCCATGTTGCAGGACAGGAATAATACTTCGGGGCGTGTGGAACACCACCTGGCATTGCTGGTTGCAGCACAAGCCAAGAGCTGTCCTGCAGTAGGAGACAGACTGGCTGACAGGCCCTGACTTCTAAGAGTAAAATAGTAAAGAGTAAGAGTAAGAGTAAAACCTGAGGCTACTGGATCAGCTTTCATGTTTTTTCCCCACCATGAACTGTAAGTGGATTAAGGAATCTTGGTATCCTTTGGCTCACCTTGTATCGTTTTCGTAGCTGTGTGCTTTGCGTAAGTGTAAGGATATCATTATACTAATTGGCTCTTGTTCGTTATCCACACCTTACTGTAGCAGTAATCTTCTGTTGAAATTCAGATCCAATGCTCATGTCTCCCTTGCTTTTTTGTATATCCATGAGCTGTATGATACCAAAACTGTTCATTAACCAGTGTCACAAATATCTGTCTTGAGTGCCACTTCTTGTGTTTTTTCTGTCTCCTAATATTTAGGCGAAGAGAAGAGTGGACAACCATCAATACAAATGAAGCCAAGAACAAAATCCTACACTGAAAACATGTAGTACCCTGTTATTTTGAGAGACACCTTTCAAACAGCAGTCTTTACTTGCTGCATCTCTACATGTATAGAATTGTGAACACTCCTGTTATTCCTAAACAAGATAATCCAAGAGACCGTGGCTGTTTGCTCCAGCTCTTTAACACAATCTGCTTGCAAGTATTGAATGCAGGAAGATGTTACTGGGCAGCGTAATCTGGGAGTGATTTCATTTTCCTACACAGAGGCAAAGCTATTTATCAGCTCAGATCCTTTCATTATCCTTTTCTGTAAGACAATACCTTTCTACCTAGGTATTACCTTCCAAAACCCTGGCCATATTTTATGAAACAATAGTCACTGGAGCTATCACTGAAAAGCATCTTTCCTGGCTCTGCCAGCAAAGCTTTTCTTCTGGGGAAGTGTGTGCAGACAGGATGCTCCTCCCTTTCCTTCCCAGTGACCTCCAAGCCAGCAGCTGTCTGAGGACAAGGGCCCTCCCTGAGTATTGTCGTTGGTGTTCAGCTGGGCTTTATATGCCATGATTAGTCCACCTAAGGGCAAGCAGGATATTTCATAGGCTTTTGCCATCCATGCAAATAATCTTTCCTCCTCTGAACAAATATTATTGCAGTTGAAGAAAAACAACCAGACACTCAGAAAAACAAACCCCCTTCTCGCTAATTTGTTTACCCATTGACATTCATGTAATACAGGAACTGGCAATGCAGACCCGGACCTAGCTCCTCCAGTATTAGCACATCAGTATTCAGGAGTCCAGCTGCTGCTGTTTGCAAATCTACATAGATGAATGCAGTCCAAAATGTAGAAGTTGGACCTGAACATTAAACTCTATTTACTATAGAATTAAACATAAGCTACAAACAAACAAAAAATGAAAAATGTGGATCTGAAAATACGAGCAAACATAAAGTTCTGATTTTACTATGATGCAAAGAATGTTTTTTCTACAGTTTCTCTGACATCCCCTTGTCTTACATAGGCTTCTGCTCCACAGATGTGTCTGGACTTTAAAAAGTAAATTTTGGAGGCTGGGTCTTAAGTTGCAGCATGACCAATTATTCACTTGAGTCATTAGCTATAAAAGTTTTGGCCAAAATTCAACAGTGTTGATGCAGAGGATTAAGCAACTATAGTGAAGGCTCTTCCCACTACCTGGCAAGGTACATTAGCACATGCTAGATTTTATGCATATGGGTACTATGATTCTATGATTTATGATCCTGCTGGGAAGAGCAGTCTGCAATGGTTTGTGATGTGAAGGCCTTCAATAAAGCACTAATTTTTCAGACTTGCTGAGTATACTTCTGTTAGATTTATGTTACCTTCTATTCTGCATGGTGAGCTTTCTTCACTTTGGATGTATTTTGCTGAATAGCTTGATTTTAAATGCTCTTCTAATTGAACCCAGTGTAATATATTGGTGCACAAATGACAGAGGAAAGAGAAGAACTCCCTTGATCTGGATAGAGAAATTTTGAAAAGACATGTTGTGTGCTAGCATTAAAAATATCTCAGCACCTGGAAGATTTGGAGGCCAGCCCAGGGTAAGAGTGGGGCCTCTAGCCACTTGAACTTCACACTGATGGAACTTGAGGAGCATCTTGACAGTGATGGAAATGAACCCTAGACTGAAAGCTGAAGTGGAGATGAGCAGTTAAATTAATGCAATGGCTATCCGAGGTACAGAGCATCGCTGGAGCCACCTGTGTCACAACTCAGATTGCTTGTGGAGGAAATGCCAGCCTCTGAAGGAGAAACCACCAGCAATGTCACTTCCATTCCGGCAGGTAGGTGCTCGGTGAGGAAACACGCATCCATGGAGATGTGCATCCATGAAGTATTTTCTGTATTTGAAAGCTGACCTATCTCCCCAAAATGCATTTCACAGAGCACGGCGCTATCTCAAGCACGCCGAAATTTGTGCGCAAGAACCCACAACAGCACAAAGAAACTGATGAATAATGTCCCAGGAGGGGTTGTATGCCCACACACTTTCATATTAAGCAGTGGGGGAGAGAAAGAGTAAATATTGACTATCAATGTAGGATTTTGATGATAATAGGAATTTTTCTGTGGTTGCTCACTGCATTGCTTGAGCACAGAAAATGAAATCAATCTGATCCCTGATTGATGGGAAGCCTGGATCTGACCTGACCAGGCTGTAATGCTCTCTATGCATCAGTGTACAAAGCTGATTCTGCCTTAGATACCACATTGCAGCTGCCAGCCTGGTCCTCTGAATACAGGATGCACCTGGATCATTGCATTTTGGCACTCTGCTAATGAACTCCTTCTTGCCCCAGATAGAAGTAAACAGTTTAATTGCCCAAGAGCAATCCACAAGCATAACATTTGTTAGTGTGTGTTTGCCATTAACCGAGGTTTGCACATTTTGTCTAGTGTCCACAGTCAAAGCACATGCATGCACACACTCAAATCAACATGAGTCCATTTGAGCTTTCTTCTTCCAGTGATTAAGAGTACAAAGGAAGTAATTTCCCCTCAGAACACCCCAATTTGCCTTGCTGTATGCAACCTTTTGATGGTGCCAGATCTATCAGCTGTTGGGTGGGGGTCCCTCTTTCTACTGCTTTTCAGAGAAGCAACTTTGGTCTAAATGTTTCTCTGCAAGGATGATACATCTCATCTGTCTTTGTTCTTTTGTGGCATGAAAGAGAGGAAAGGCAGATGACACTGGCCAGGCGTATGTCCGACTTATTTGTGAAGGTGGTAAAACTGAGAAGCAGTCAGAATATCCAGTAAACAACAAATTAAGTACGACTGCAGATGACCCTGTATCACCTACAGGCTCAGCCTAAGTTGCTACAAAATTTTAGCATCCAGTCAGGAAGAGTGGATGGATCCTGGCTTTGTACAGTCAGTAACTACTATTTTGGGTGCCTTCGGCTATTGTCTAGTCTGACATGATGAAATCTGACTTTACAGATTCAGATGTATTTTGTGTTTTCTTGGGTCAAGTCTGAATTTAATCTGCATTGAAAAAGAAAAAAGCAGAAGCAGGACAATTATTTAGGAAATTGAAAATGCCAAGGAAGCTCTTGGATGCTCTACTTCTCTTCCAAATCTTACTGCATGCAAATAACAGCTTTCCTTACAATTTCGAACAGAAAGTATTTGGAGCGCTCATTTTGACTTCCTGATTTGAGTGTGTGCTTGACACTGTGCAAGTGGCTACAGTTACCAAAAGCGCTGAAACATAATGCTGTGCCTCAACATGAATATTCAAGTTCTTTCAGAAGGACACCGCTAAGATCATTACAATTGCTAATTATAAAAGTGGTAGCCAAAACTCCCGCTTCCTTCTATTATTCTTACATCCTGCAGATGTCCTGATTTAGCCAGTTAATCATCAGATTCTCTTGGGAATCATCTGGTTGTTCAATTTTAGGAGGGGAGGAGGGTTGTGATGTTTTTTTTAAAGAAGTTGCCTTGAATTTTTAGTGTGGTGTTTCTCATTTTCTCAAACGTTATGTTTCATTTCCTAAATATTGTATGTGATGTTGCATTTCTTAAATACTGTGCTTAGCATGTGTGCATGCACTTAAAAGGTCCCTGAGCCACATTTTAGTTCCTGGGAAAACAACACGTATCCCTTCAGTCAAAGCAGATATTTCATTTTGCCTTCGATCATTATACCACCTGCTCACTCTCAGCCCCAGCAGGTCTTACAATAGCTCTGTCGTGCGGCTTCTGTAAGTTTTGTTTACATCTGAAAATACTGTTCCTGTGTGGCAGCACTTCTGAGAACTGTACCAAATTTGGGAGTGTGCTTGCGGGCTGGCGTGACGCCCTTCTTTGCAACAGTGCTTTGTGAAATGATGTTTAGGGGAATCACAAGCAGAGTGAATGGCTGGCCAGAGTCCCCTGGCTGTTCCAGCACTTTTGTGCTACCTGTCATTTGTAGATATCTAAATGCATCCTCATCTTTTCATATGCTCTAATTTTCCTACAGCTAATGAGATAGCATGGGACTGCCACACCGTAATCTGAGAGGAAAAGGGTATGAAGGGAGGAAAGGTCGCCCATTAGGAAACCATAACCCTGAGGCCTAGAAACACATAACCGTGGTGTTCCACCTACTGTCACAAGAGGCTATATTTGTAAAGCATTTATGCTGTATTATGCTTGTAACACACTGATGGTGTGGTATTCACTGCATGGCATAATCTGACACTGTGAAAACTCATATCCTTTGAAAAGGCCACTAATGGAGAATGGGAATAGAGATAATTACAGGAGTTGGCAGAGCTAAACCTTCAGATCACAATAGCAAATCTGGCCACCGAATTGATTAGCAGCATGAGAGACTCTTCTATACCAGAACAAGTTCTATTTTTTCCCCCTGCTCTCTTTCCAACAAGCCAGAAGAGCTCAGCTCTCTGGTTGCAACAGAGTTCATGAATTATTATCTGTGCCTAACTGAACTCTTTTGTGTTCGTTTTTTTTTTTCCGGTAAACAGTGTGAAAGTTTTGTATTTATTCCTTCTGTGTGGGTTAATGTATCTGAAGACAAATTCTCTTTCCCCCTGCACAGACCTCTGTGCAACATCACCACCATGGGTTCAAATCCCAGACTGTGTGTGTGCAGGTGCAAAGCACAAATATTATTAGGTTCATGTTATCTGCTGATTTTTCAGAATTTATCAAATGTAAAACTACTGACGGATCACCTTCCTGAAACACTGAAGCTCACTGCACAGAAGTTGGCCCCAGGGACACACTCCAGGCTTTTCAGAAGTGATAGCCAAAGCCATGGGAAGAGAGGATCCATGGAAACGGAAGAGGAATGTGTAAAACGAGATAGTTGGGTAAAGTGGGTGATAAAAGGGATAGTAAGAGGGAGGGAAATAGGAGAGAGAAGTAGCTCTAATGAATCTTGGGGAAAAAAATCTCACACAGAGAGTTTTAGGGAATGAAAATATGTCAGAGTTTTTATTTACTCTGTTTACTGTGGATGAGCCCAGAGAAGACGTATCTGTACTGATTGGATGACATTACTCTGGAATTGCCATTATCCAGCTGTTAGGATATTGCTTCCTCATTGCACCCCTATATCTATGTGATTTATGACACCATTTTAGAATACTAAATTGCTTCATACTGAAGCATCAATGGAGTTGGGGTTTCCCCTTGCTGCCATCTTGCACTGCATCTCATCATCTGCATAGGTTTGAAATGCTGCCTGTGACATTCAGCAGCAGGCAACATCTGCTTTGTGCTGGGGTAGATACCTGAACAAAGGAGCAGAAGTCAATTCCCTCAGTAACCTGCCCGAGACAACCCCGCGTGATTATGGTGCAGCCTTCACCCAATCTCCCAAGTCTCACTTATGTGAACCTCTGGAGGAGCCCTTCTCTCCCAGAGCCATGGCATGCGCCAAGTAGCCACGTCTGCAGGACCAGAGTGAGCTGCTGTGCGAAGTTCCCCATGAGGAATCAAAATAAATCTTTCCATCCACAGCTGCTTTTATTCATGAGTACTGAGGGCTGAAAACAGACAAATGGGCAGGCAACGGGCATTTACGATAACACATGAGCTCCACTGGTCAGCATATCCACAGATATTTTAGTTGCCTGTAGTTTTCATGCTAGGGTCAAGAGGATTGGCAGCCACCCAGCACACATCCTCTCCTGCTGGACTGTGTCCTCCCACATTGACCATCCTATGCATCTCTTTTAACCTTGCCTTTGTGCAGCACTTCTCATCTGTACTGTGTAAAATCAAATCCTTAAACAGCTTTCTTAATCGTGGCTGAATTCATTAGCCCAGATCCTTCTCTTGGTAACTTCAGGCAAATCCAAATGTTATTCCAGGTATAGCTGAGGGGAAAACTTTGTTGATCATAGTTTTGAACCTCTTCCTTTGGTATGAATGCTTGGACGGCCTTGGAACAATTCAGAGGTGCTTTGTGAACTTATTTTTCCCCATTTGGAAATACTGAATAAACTGAGCAACTTGGTGGCACATTAAAGCTTGTTTCAAACCACACACAAAATATTTTGTGCAGCTCAAACACCAAAGAAATATGTTCACATGTGATTGAACATTATAGTCCAAGATTAGAAAATCTAGCAAGAAGCAGGGGGGATTAAGAACATGCTTTCATGAAAACCTTCAAACCTTCAGATGAAAGTCAATGCAATGAGGTACCCAGATGAGACCAGTTTACTGAATCGTATCACTCTACCACAAAATAAGCAGAGTAAAAAGGAAGCTTTTACTTATTTCAGTTCTACTGTTATCCTGCATCTAGGCATGAATATAAATTTTTAAAGCCTTGCAGTATTAAAGCTATATATTTGTGTCAGCAAATTGTACATAATCTGTTTTGTAAATATTAGGAGCTCTAAACCCTCAGGCCAAATTCTGTGATGAGATGCACACATACAACTCTGATAGTCTTCGGCTGATGTTATGCGTGAAACAGCAGAAAGCATAATTTGACGGAGCCAAGTCCATTCCTCTTAGTAGCATAAAACATTGGAAGAATAAGTTAGGTTAAATTCTGATCTCAGGTTTATTATTATAGCTGAGACAATAACAGAGTTAGCTAAGGTATTGTCATTTAAAAATATGCTAGCAAAGAAGAGCAGAATTATAGCTGTTTGCTGTAGTCTTATAGAAAGATTTTCCTTCTTGATAAGGTGTCTTGTCTTCAAAGAAAACATTAAACCTATGTTAAAAAATTTGAATTCCTACCTATGTCAAGAGATCTGTGCATTTTGACAGAATAGAACTACAAAGCGGCAAGTCATCAAACAGATCTCATAAACTATTTCTTCCTGGTCACTAGCCCAGAAAGATGAATCTGTGAGATGAGCTACAGTGCTATGTGACTCAATGTTGTTACACTTCACTACTTCAATTAATAAATGAAATGAGAATTACCACACATTGTATCCTAAATAAACTGAAATGATATATTCCTCATCTGAAAGCTTCTTAAGTTTCAGTGCTGGCCTCTATCACTCTGTAACAGAGCTTGCTGTTCTAGTGACATATCTCTGTTCTTATGAAATGAAAAATCTGTGGTTTTCTATGATTTTAGAACCATCTCATATTTTTATAATTCTCTAAGTCTCTGGAAAGGTACCATTTCCAGAAAAAGAATTAAAAAGATCAAGAGGAAATATATCAAAGAAGCCATCTTGCATACTTTTCCTCTGCTCGGCACTGTAACGGATCCTTCCAGTTCCCATTTCTTGAGCGATAAAACGAACTATGAAGTTTCACTTTAAGGTGGATCTGACCTGAAAAATTTGGTCTTTGGCACAGATCTTAAGGTGAAATTATTTGGAGATTTTTAATTTTCATTTTCAAGGAGAAAGATTTCCTTCTTTATATTGTCTGATTTTGTTCTCTGCAAAACTAGCATGTGGATCTAGAACAGGATTTTTAAAATTGTGGTAAGGAGCTGTCTCATCTAGGACTGGGCAATGGGTTCACCTCCTTTTATCTTGTTGATTTATAGTGTTTGGTTGCAAGGACAATAAAGTGTTATTACAATTCAATGTGTGTTACTACTCTCTAAGGAAAGGGCAACCTATTAGGAAAATGGCACAAAACTCAATGTAATTTGAAAATAATGCAGCATAACTGATATTTCTTTAGAATAGGCTATATGGAAGGGGACCAGAGGTTAATTCTGCAAAATAATATTGCTGCACATCCAAAAATAATATTGCTGCACATCCAAATGCCACTTCTAAATGTTACAGTACATTAAAGTATACTGCAGTGAATTAATAGTCCTAACAGTGATGATAAGCCTGAGTGGACCTGAGAAGGTATCCTGCAGCTGCTTTCTGTCAAATATAAGTAATACTAAGGAAACAAGAGGACAATTACTTTTGACTAGAGTTAATGATACATTAACTGTGAATAAAGCTACTTTAAACCAAAATTTCCTTCTTTTATTTTAGCAAAATATTGCTAGACACTTTTTCTATAGTGATAGAGATGGAATGATCTTGCAGATGAACATGGCAAACCTGTATAATGTGTGGGTTGCTTCCCTATTTAAAGTGTCGGTAGGAGGACCACCTCATGCCACACGCATTTCCATGCAGCCTCACTTGGTGCAACCTAATGATCCTTCCGCACTTTGACTGTCAATGGTGGATATTGGCATAATGACCGCAGGGCGTCCGGAGCGGTGTTCAGCAAAAGTCAAATCATTGCAACTGAGGCTGAACAAATGGTTCTTGCCAACGGCCACATTAAACCAGCAGCTTTCAACTGCTGAGGTGCTGTGAGAAACAGCATAGGAAATGATGACTGAGTGTCTGTCCTGAGAGCTCTGTAGCTTTCAGTGTCACCTGGCTTGTAGCAGTAGAGGACATCTTTAAAGGAAGTTACTCAGTCCTGTGGAAGGGTATGTGAAATTTTATGAGATTTTTTATCTAAGGTGACCAGAGAACTCAGAAGCCTTCTATCTATTTCTTTTCAGAAAGTGTAGGGCATATGCTTTGAAAACTCTTCCCTTGAAAGGCTCCAGAAATGTACTGGAAATTCTGTCATTCCATAACCCCTCCATGGCCCCGACTCTCATTGCTGCTGGGTAGATCTGAAGGAAGGACAGAGGCAAAGGGCTCTTAATAGATTGTGCAGTGATTCAGGATACATGGGGTTGTATTTATCAACTAGATCTGCAGAAACCCAGATTAGAGGAGTGCCAGTGAAGGCAGCCCTGTTCCAGGTACCTGCATTACCCAGTCTCTGTAAGAGAGAAATGCAGTTTTCTCTGCTGCTCGGTGCAGTTCAGAACTATGTGCTTCTACATGGGGGTGAAGATTCCAGAGATACTGAATAGAAGAGGCACAAAACTGTCTAATGCAGGACCTACACATTCTGCTGAAAGAAACACTTCTCTGAAGATTGGCATACAAGTTACCAGTGAATGACTGCAAGGATAAACTTAAAGTTCTCTGAGTTTCCCTTGCATCTGTCTTAAGGAAAGTTCGCTCAAGTAATGAGTTATAACAATTTCCTTTGGCTTTCATATATGTACTGATCTATTATTGCCTTAAGCAAAAATGTAGAGCATAAATAACTGCATTACAATGCAATGCACACTCCAGAGCGTTGTAATCATACACATAACTGTAACAGCAGGTCTATGTTGTCCAGCTAAATAGAGATCTGTAATTCAGAACATGCAGAATAGAGTATGATTTGTACCTCTCTATATCATAAATCTGAGGTAGGAATTTTACTCTTACTGTTACATTGCAACTTTCTTCACTGTATGGTGTTGCCATCAACTGCAAGAATAAACGCCTGCGTCAGTTCGGTGATAATAGGACCCCCTGGGTACCATCACCCAAGTGTTTCTGGCAGTTGAAGTTTTCCACTTAATCAATCCATCATAAAAATTCTTTAATATCAATTAAAACTCATCATTATTATCAATTATTACTGATTAACATTCATCATTATGTTTGCCTACAATTTTGCTAGCTTTTGCAGACATCAGAATACATACAGTACAGAAAAACCCCCACAGCCTGAATGAAACTTCATCGTGTTATTGAAATAGTGTCCTGATATTATTACATGCAATGTGATATCGGAGAATGAACGAATGCTCCAGGATAGATGTTCAATTAAGTCTCTTGTTTTCATTCCTGAAAGATTGTTGCCATATGTTTTAGATTGCTTTGCTGTACTATATTATTAGTAGCAAAATATATTATTAAGGCTATTTAAATAAGGTATCTCTTCCTCTTAAGCAAGTGATACTGGGAGGGTTTGGGGGTATTTTTTCAGCCCTACTTATATGACTTCCCCCAAACAAGATTGTAATTACAGTGTAAAGGAGAAAAAACAGATTTACGGTTTGATGACAGTGAAGGCAATAATCCTAACAAATAGAGGACAGAGCCTAATAAAAAACAGTTATGATTTTTGCCTTGTCCCTGACTATGTAATTTCCTTGTTCTATCTGTGGGAGGACACACATAGCCTGAGCTACTCCTGAGGCTCTCCAAAGTCATCTTTCACTCTTATATTTCAGCAGCAAGCACTTACAGCAAACTTTCATTCCATCTAACAGCTTCGTATTACCTAAGAAACCTCAGCTGCAGGATTGCCTAGTGTGATTCTCGGAACATAAAAATGATTGTTTTTCATTGAAATGTTCTGGTCCAATTTGACCCACTGAGACCAGCAAAAAGCAAGTGCCTGAAATAAAGCATTTTCAGATAATAAGAGAAAAAGGACTGGGAATTAGGAGACTGAGGGTATTAGTACTTGCTCTGCCACTGGCTGGCTGATCGACCTTGGCCAAACTGCTTGCTTTCTCACATTTCCCTTCCCCTGTTCTCGCCACTTCAGTTGTAAGATTTTGGCATTTGTTTGCACAGAAGGTAGCACAGTGTAATTCCATCTCAGAAAGAGCACATTTATAAAACCAGGTAGGCTTTCTCTCTCTCATTAACTTCATCAGTCTCATGCTGTCATAGGGTTTGTTGAGGGTTTTTTAAGGATAGAATCATAGAACAGTTTCGTTTGGGAAGAACCTTACAGATCATCTAGTTCCAACACGTATGCCATAAGCAGAGACACCTCCCACTGGACGAGGTTGCTTAAAGCCCCCTCCAGTCTGGCCTTGGACACTTCCAGGGACGGGGCATCCATGATCTCTCTGGGAAACCTGTTCAGTGCCTCACCATTCTCACTGTGAAGAATTACTTCCTTATTTCCAATCTAAATCTACCCTGCTCTAGTTTAAAACCATTGTCTCTTGTCCTGTCGCTACATGTCCTTTTAAAAATTCCCTCCCCATCTTTCTTGTAGGCTGGAAAGCCACTATCAGGTCTCCCTGGAGCCTTCCCTTCTCCAGGCTGAGCAGCCTCATCTCTCTCAGCCTGTCCTCATAGGTGAGGTACTGCAGGCCCTTGATCATCTTTGTGGCCCTCCTCTGGTCTCACTCCAACACGCCCATGTCCTTCTGATGATGGAGACTTGAAAGCAGGATAGGAATTTGGAACATCACCTGCTGAAACCATATATTTTTGGCTTGGGAGAAAGTAATTTTACAGGTTTTGAGCCTACTCCCTCCCTCCTCTGAGCTGTGGGTGCAGCAAGATGCATGTGGATGAGGATGTTCATAGCTTCCTGAGCTGCCTCCCTGACCTGGACCCACCTCAGCACAACTGAGAGTGGAGATCCTTTACCTGGCTTTGGAAAAACAATGCTTACTTGGCTCAGACATAATCCAACATGAATTTGGTAGAACAATTACAAGGAAGGTAGAAATCAGCAAAGATAAGAAGGCCCCCTCATGTCTAGATTGTGCTGGGATTTGTATCCAGAGAGGTTTTTAGCCTGCCATAGTCATTACCACATTTTGAGGACTCAGGTAATTTTCCTCCATCACCAGCTTGATTGAAATGGGGTGAATTTTTCCGCTTTTCCCAGGAACCTGGCTGGGTCACTGGAAAGGATAAGTTCAGCCTGGCTCGTTTCATCAGGTTACAGAAAACCACCTCAGACACTTATCTGAAGCAGAATCTGACACCTTGCTTGATAAAGCCAAATCAGATGAGAGCACAGTGGAAAGCAGAGCTCCTACCATGTCAATGGAAGGAACCAGTCTCCTTTTCCTAGGCCTTTAGACCTTGAGTGTTTGGAGAGCCCCAGCATCAGGCTGGGCAGTAGCCATGGAAAGGAGTAAGGTAGGAGACCTCCACAGGGCAGGGAAGGAGGAAACAGCCTTTTAGCAGGTATGAACAATTAGGGAAAAGACTGTGACCTATCCTGCACAAGTTATTAACAGTTGGTCCCAGATGATTTTTATTAATAAAATTGTGGCCTAATTATGCCACCTCTCTGGAATTCTGTTTTAAATTTCTATGCTTCTGGGACAAGAAGAAAAATATATTTGGGATAAATGAGAAGATGGTCCTGGAGACAAAAATCTCTGACATTTTTAAAGATACATTAACCAATATTAACCAATACACTTGCTCAAGGGAAAGCAGACAAAATAGCAAAAAAACAGGTGACAGAGACTAGAAAAAGAGAAGAAGGGAGTGCAGAACAATTGGAGGAAGTGAAGGACACAGTGCAGCTTCTTAACTTGTAAGGGAAAAATGTTATTGTCAAATACTGTGGATAGCATGTACGAACAATTACTACTTGCTAAATCCTATACAGAAGCATGAAGGATACAGAATGTCTGCCAATATATACTTTCCTAAAACGATTCAACCAGCCAGGGCAAAATTATGCAGGCAGCCTCACAAAAGCATGTTCTACAGAGGCTGGCTGTCTTCTGTTCTCTGGTGTTGTGAGAAGAGGAAGACCTGGGAAAAAGCTTTTTGTTCTCAGCAATGCAGTATACAGGTCTTAATTTATATAGATTTGTTCAGAGTAGCCTTGCTGAAACGTCAATAGACACATTGAAGTTGAGGAAGTTCAAAAACATTGCAAGCGGAATATGTCCCCTTCTCTTTTTCGTTTTATGCATTTTTAGTTTGCAGCTTGCTTTTGAAAAGCCTTGTGTTATTATGGTTATAACTGTGGTGATCAAAGGACATGGACAAGCTAAAATTTGCAGATTTTTACTGGAAAAACTAATACAGTGAGAAAAAAAGAGATAATCTTCCTCGTGTACTTCCCATTTACTTTTTCCAACTCTACTAGTTAGTCTAATAAAAGATGTTACTTGCACTCATACGCCTTATCTCACCTGCAGAAAGACTGTAGTTCATTTACCTCTCTAAAGGTCTCATAACACCATTTTTAACACTGGAACAATCCTGAACAATGTGCCTGTGTATTTGATAGTCTTGATTTGAAGCACTAAAGACAATTTGTGACATAACTCATTCAGGCTTTTTCTTCTTTTTTTTTGGATCCCAAATGCATAGCTTAACTCACGTAATCAGAAAATGCATTTACAGAAGCCATTGCAGCTTTAACAGTTGAAGAAGCATTAGCAATTTAGGAAAAGGTAGCAGATAAAAAGATTGGAAATTTTAGAAAACGCTAATCCTTTTCCTTAGAGAAACACACTTGCCTTGCCTGAGGCATCATTTCTAGGGGGAAAAAAAAAAAAAAGAGAAAGAAAAAAACAAGCTGCGTTAAGATTTAACTACAGGGTTAAATTTAATTTTTTTTTATCACATTTGTACACAGGAAATGTGTAAGAATAACTAGTCCTTCCTGCAAAAGGTATCGCCAGAGCCTTTTAATTGCTTATACAAAGGCTGGAGAATGTGATGGGAAATGTGATCTCCCAGCAGTAGTAAACTCTGTTAAAATCCACTATAAAATAAACTATTGCTAGTTAAAATATTTAAGCAGACCAGCTTAAAACACATTCACTGCTGCTTGTGCAAGAACAGCTCCTCTGTGAACACAAAACAGTTGTTTTGCTCAGCTGTAGTACATAGTTACAAATTATTTATATTTTGGGTGGAATCATATCCTGGTTTGTTTTTATGAGAGTATTAAGCATGTTTTTGATATTGTACAAGTAGTGAAAACCACCGAGATTAAGGGCATAATATACATGCTAGGTACCTATTGCTGCAGTAGACAAGCACCTTGACAGTTATGGATAATGGAGACGGAGATTTTACAGATTCAGCTGTCATTTTGTTGTATCAGCTTACCTTCTAAACTTGTCTGGAAGAGAAAGTGAATAAACTGCTGTTTGACATGCATGGAAGAAGATTTGTATGTAAGATTGAAAGATTTCTTTAGGGTTTATTATTAGCATAATCAGAAACATTGCACTCCATCATTTTGTGATAGTGATCCTTGTTTTTGTTATAGGGACAAAAAAAGACAGCAGGATAAATCCTACATTCACTTGCACTGGGACAAATCAAAACCAGCCATGTTCATAAGAGATTCACTCTGGATTTTACATTGGGGCAAATGAAATCAGAAAACATTGCAACCTTGTATGGTTATGGACGGTAAGGGGCAAAAAGTGTAGAAAATGCAATGCTACCACTTGAACTCAGTTTCACTTTCCACAGCATTATTGAGCTGCTTTTTTTGCTCATGTCAGCTGCTCACAAGGCTAACATCCAGTAGAAAACAAAGTGAATTTTATATAACCAATATCTTGAAGTCCTGGGTTTTCCAGATTTCATGCTTCATCCTACATGATCTCTTATAAGATCTGAAATCCACTACTTTTATATTGACAATATTATAGTTGAAGCAAAAGTTAAACAGAACTCCTATTAGCATTTTTTCTGGCAAAGAGGTAAAATTATATTAACAAATTTTGCCAAGGACTCTGCCACATGTACTTAGAACAGATAGTCTGACAGTCAGTACTTCCAGAGAAGTGGTTTGTTGTCGGCTGGGTGGTTCTAAACGTACCAGCTTGTTTAAATAGCAAATTATTTTAAATATGAAAGGAGGCTTCTTCCAAGAATTGTTATATTGAGCATCACAAAATTGCTGTCAGTTGGGTTTTTTGGGTTGTTTTTTTTGTGTTTTTTTTTCCCAGAGAGCTAATCTCCATCTGTCTCTGAAAGAGCTCAGCATTCGTAAAGTAACAAATTATATTTCAGAGCATAGCTCTTTATCACTCACCAGTTAATGGGGCTAAGAAAAGATTTCAAAAGATTCTTCCAACTGCAGTGCAGACTCAGAGGAAACAAAAAGAGCTGCCTGGAGATGTTGTGAAGGCAGTTACTTGGTTACAACTTAACCTCTTGCAATCAGAAAGCAACAGAGGGACACATGTCATCTAGGTCACTACAGAAAATGCTGGCATTAAGCTGGTCATATTTAAACAGAGTTCTGAGATCTGAAAGGCTGAAAAGCGAGCAGCAGACTGGAAGGAATACAAAGAGAGAAAGCACCAAAAAATGCAAGAGACCAACAGCAAAGGACAACATATTTTAGAGAATACACAACTTTCAGTTTCCTCATTTTGAAGCTGGAAAGTACAAGGAAGCAGCGATTGTTTGGTACATAATCGATGAAGATACTTCAGGCACTTGGAATTCTTCTCTGTGGGTGTCCAAAAGCACTGGAGAATCTAACTTGATGTTAACCACCCAACTCCAATACCTGTCTCTTGCTAGTTGTTGCGATGTTGATGGTTGGTTACTGTATCTTCTTGACATATGGGGGACAATGGGGAACCTTCTCAGTTACCTGACTGCCTCTGAGCAAACCACTGCTTAGCAAAACTCTCTTCTGTCCTGCCAGGAGTTGTTAACAAACACATTCCTGGTAATTTTCAACTCTAGACAGTTAGTAATGGAACAGTTCCACCGCAGCTCAGAGATGCATTTCCATGAGAAGACTCTGCAGGGTGGTCTGAGTCAATAAACATTTTTTTTGAAATCTGCTACCTATAATTTAGAAATAACTCTACTTAGTTGCCTTTCCAGTCTTACCTTTCCCCTGTTCTTACATATATGCATAGTAACATGCTCTAAGTATGTTTCAGATGCTATGCTCCTTTGGTTCCTTATCTCAGTGAAGGCGCTTGAAGGAGGGTCACCCAGTGGCTAAATGCTCAGCACATCCAGCTCTTCAGTGGGTAGTCGAATGTGTTGGTTGACTCAAAACTTGAAGACTTTCTAAACGAGTCAACTCATTTTGAAAAGATTTATTTTAAATAGGGCAAAGTATTATATCTTTCCTTTAATCTCTTCATCAATGGCTAAACTCAGTTACAGAAATATTTGCTCCCTCCCACACGCAAAATCCATCTTAAGGCATAAAAACCTATGAAAAGACTGAAAAGTTAAAAGCAAAGATCTGATAATAGACAATTTTCAGTGTAACTGTCACTGCTGGTAATATGTTAATCCTTTTGTAAACACTCCCACATCTCTCCATAATGTACATAAATGAATGCCACACACACTAGATAATCACAAATGTTGTAACCATGACAGTTTTATTAGTGCCAATGATACTATTTTATATACTCACAAAACATATGTCAAGCAAATTAATACATCTAAATTGACTGAATCGCTCTCATTTGACAGAGCTGTACTGGCCCTGAATCTCCAGGATTTATTGCAGTTTTGATCTCCCACCTTCAGGGCAACCACTTAGAAGTGCCCTGGAGGGGCTCAGCATTTAGCAGCAGATCAGCATTTCTTAGGGCAGCTTCTCCAAGGTAACTCACTTCTCAAAAGTCAATGTATAACACATATACAGCACTGCCAACAGCATAAGAACAGCTGTGGTACTATTCAGCTGAAACTGGGAGTAAGGATGCATTTAAGGAAACACAATACCTTTCTCCGGTTGACTAGGCACAACCTGATGCGATTTTCCTTTCAATTTGCTGCAGTCCCACATGTAAGTCAAATGGAGCAGTAACACATGTATTTGCAGCAGCTGTAACAGTAAACTTGCTTGGACATTGCTGGTACGATGTGGGAGTTTCTTTGGTGGTTTAGTCGTATTTTATTTTATTTTAATGTGCAACTTTTGCTATCACTTCAGGACAATGACATCATTTATTTCATTTTTTAATAGGGTATATTTTAACCTGGTGATATGTTGTCCTTATGGTTTGACTGATGTGTGTTTAGAACAATAATGTACTAGGTTTGCCTGGCCAGATTTTGCTGGTCGAGAGGGGGAGGGCTCCAGCGGTGGCTTCTACAAGAAGCTGCTAGAAGTTCCCTCTAAGTCTGACAGAGCCAATGCCAGCCAGCTCCAAAGACGGACCCACTGCTGGCCGAGGCTGAGCCTATCAGCAATGATAGGATAGGAACGCCTCTGGGAAAAAATATTTAAGAAATGGGAAAAAGAACTGCGCCACAACAGTTGGCAGAGAGATGGAGGAATGAGAATATGTGAAGACACCAAGGTCAGTGAAGAAGGTGGGGAGAGTGTGCTCCAGGTGCTGGAGCAAAGAGTCCCCTGGGTTGCAGTGAAGACCATGGTGAGGCAGGCTGTAAACTGAGGGCAAAACAACAAAGGAGGCAGGATTTTGGAGGTTCTGAGAAGTTTTTACTGCATGCCATATTTTTACTGCTAGCATTCGTGATGCCCTTAAATCTTCTGGTTGCACTACCCACACTCAGTTTGAAGATATAGTGGAAAGTCTCATCTTTCAGTCTAAAATAGCATCCATCTCTTCCATTAAGAAAGCAATCTGGAAGACTAGAACCATTATAAAAAACAGTTTGCTAGGGTTAAATGAGTGTCACTCAGCTTTTAAATACCACATTATGAAATTCCTATAAATGAGGGAAGGGGAGGAGGGGGAAGTTTGTTCTTCCAGTGTTGCAAAAGCCTCTGCTCTAGAAATGAGCCATCCACTGGGAAGAGGCAGCTGCTGAGGAGCTCTGAAACAGTCATAGTCAGTGACCAGCACTCAAGAACCATTGCTGGAAATACTTGCCTAGAATTCTTGCTGGCTTTACCAATTTGGCAAGAATCTCAGACTTGCTCCTGTAAACAAACAAAAAAACTTTAACTCATTTCTGCCCATAGACTCGAAAAAAAAAGGGTGAAACAAAGCCTTGCATACTGTCCTGGCACACTCCATGTGACTAGAGCACAAAGCATGCAGCCTGCATTAAGCAATTCTGTTTTTCTTTTGGGTACCTGCAGAAATGGCTAAGACCATTCTCCTCCTCTTCCTCAGTGATCTCCCTCTTAAGTGTTTGACAAACAAGAATCTGCACTGTTATTAATGGTGTATGATTTCTCATACCTTTTAACTCTCCCACAATGAGAATGAGGACAAACCTCTAGAGACAGCAGTAAGAGTTCTGAAATATGGGTGATAAAGATGCTGAAGTCTGCATATGTAAATGGTTTTGAATGAGGGAAGCTGAAAACAAGAACAATATCAGCTGAGGATACTTTTGGAGTTCTGCTGTTCTTATCCTTTGTGTGGGAGAAGAAAGCAGAAAGTTTGTTTTATGCAAAATCAGAAGAAAGCTTTAAGCTTTTGATTTTAAAATAGTAAACCTTGTTATTATCATTATATAGTTAAAACCTGAAAATAATAGCCTACGATAAAACTTGGGTTTCCTCCAAAACAACAAAGACCTGCAAAAATCAACAAAACTTAAAAGCCCCCTGTATCCAAACCTGAAAGGTTTAAACAGACTGGTAAAAATAAATTGAAAGAAATTTCATACTAAACAGAAAATTTTACAATTAAACATGTATGGGGGCAATTGCAAGAAACAGAAAATGCAGGAGGAGGAAGGGAAATGAGGGAAGTGTGAGCACACATGCACAGGTACATGCATACGTGTGTGCTTGCAGAATGAATCAGGAATACATTAAAAATGCAAGATACAATTGACTCTTCTGCTGTGATCTTGATAGACAAGGCAGTTGGATAGGAGTTGTCAGTTGTTCTGGAAATATTCTAGCTGCCTCTACTGAATGCCTTTCCTTCCACAAATACCTCACGTTCCATTTTAGTAAGGAGAGAACTTTTTTGCTTATTTTCTTGGAAAGCGCTGAAATGTACTTAGGTATACGCAGTTGTAAGGCTTAGAGCTTAAAGAAAATAATTGGTACCTCATTCAACAGAATTTGCACTGCTGCTCTTACTACTATATTTCTGCTAAACAGACATTTTAGTCAAATGCAATGCAGAAGTAAGTATTCTTTTTATAAATCATAAAGATGGTGGAAGAACCTCCATGGATATCCTGCTAGAACTGTAGAGGTAAATCAACAACAACCACCACCACTACCAAACCAAAGAAAAGAGCCCAGAGAAATTCGGATTTTGCAGCACTAGGCCATCACGTGAGAAAATCTAACTGAAGTAAACAGGCAGCATCGGGGTTGACACTCTTTTAACATGCCCTCAGTGATGTCTGTCACTGTCCTGACGGATGAACACCACCAGCAAGCTGATGCTTAGAGCTAAATTAGGATGAGGTATCAATGCACTGAAGGACATGGCTGACACTCACATGAGGCTCCTCAAGCAGGAGAAATGAGCTGTCAGGAACCTCCTGAAGTTCAAAGGGAAATGTCAGCTTCTTCCTCCGAATGGGGTGATCCTATGCTGTAGCACAGGCTAGGGAATGGCAAAAAAGGCAGCTCTGCAGAAAAGAACTTGAGGTCTCGGTGACCAGCAAATTGCACAGGAGTCAGCAATGCACCCTTGCAGCAGTGGAGGTGGACCTCTTGTTGGGCTGCTTTGGTGCAGGCACAGCCAGTGAGCTGGGAAAGGAATTATTCCCCTCTACATGGTACTAGAGAGGCTGCACATGAAATAACATACTCAGTCCAGGGCCACCCAGCCCAAAAGAGACATGGACAAGCTGGACAAAGTTCAATGGAGGGCCATCAAGGTGGCTGGCATCTAGAGGACACGATGCATGAGGAAAGGGAGCTGGGCTTGCTTTGTTTGCAGAAGAGAAAGTCAAGGGGAGAGCTCACTACCTTCCAACGCCTAAGGGGGAATTATAGAGAAGAGAAAAAGCCCTTCTCAGAGGCACAATAATGAGTTGCATCCTGAGAAATTTGGACTAGGTATATATAAAAAAAAATGCCTTTACAGCAAAAGTGTTTAAATCTTGTAGCCAGAAAGTCTGGAAACTCCACCGCTGTGGATTTTAAAGCTTGACAGGTAAGGGCCTTGAGCAACTCTAATCTGACTTTGAAATCAATTCTGCTTTGTAGCAAGAGATTGGACTAGTTGACCTCCAAAAATCCCTTCTGATATATCCTTTCTATGATGTTACACTTCCTTGAATTGATTTATTCCCATGGGAAATTTAACTGTCCAGCGTGAAAGAAAAGCAAAAGTTTACGAAATCCTGTAAAACTGAGCAGAACCAATGTGAATTAGAAAACTGTTTCTATATCACTGTCCTAAACTCCTGATTCATACCTATATAGCTAATTTAGCTAATGCAAGCACTACATTATGTACATAATGATCCAGATCCAGAAAGAAAGTTTAATGCGACAGTACGGACTGGGTCACTCCAGGCTGGGAAAGCAGGGGACATCTATATTTTCTGCCCTTTCAGTCTCTGAAACTTGATTAAAAGCTGTGTCTGAGTGCAAGTTTGCATCCTGACAGTTTGTCTTGGGGCATGGGAAACCTGAGCTCTAATTCTATCTTGCTCTTTGAAACACAGCAAGGAGCTGCCTGTAGGGTCTCAGTGGAATAAGATTGTGGATCCAGGATCTGAGAAGAGAGCCGCCTGTGCCAGGAGACAGAGAAGAGTTTTGTGAGCAGAGTTGTGCCTTAGGTCTGCAGTCCTTGAGACAGGAGTGGATAGAAGTGCATAGAGAGCACTCATATTCCTCTCTTCTCACAGGGTTTACAGCCTGCCACCATCTGAAAGTGGGTGTGGACAGTCTTTCTTTCAGAAAAAGTGAGGCAAGGCAGAGGACACTTGTCTCTTTATACATTAGCATAGAGGTTAGGGAGCTTTTGTGGAAGCAGAAGATGTTTCCTCAAAAGCAGTACTCTCGATCCCACCTCCAAGCTTGAAGACTGTCTCATGTCTGAGGACATGTCTTTATCATTGTTCTACAGCTTTGGGAGGGAGGAACAGAAGAAGGAAGAGAAAGGGAAGCATTCCCGACTCTGCTGTGAGAGCTTTTCGACTGCTGAAAGGACATTTTTTTCTTTTTTTTTTTTTTAAAGGAGGGAGCAAATTTGGTTTGGGCATATCTCAGAGCCTTAAGTTTTGCAATTAGACATATACACTTCTAATAAAGACTGACTTTGTGGTCCTTACCAGTTTTTGACTGGGTAATTACTTACTTAAAGACATGTATGCAAGCCAGAGAGCATTAGAGATGTGTTTTACTTTTAAGAAACACGTTCACAGAAATGACCATCATCATGGCAAGGGTCTTGGAACTAGACGATTTTTAAGGTCCTTTCCAACTCTTCCTTCTTTGGATGTATTCCCCAGCACAGGGCACAAGGGAAACTACAGCACTGATTGAACATGTGAATAGTGACTGTGCTGAAGAAGAGGGGTGGGAGTAATAGCTCCTAATATTCCCTAGTAATATCAGGAGTAACAATAATATCTGCTTAATAGCAGATATTAGTTATATATATATAATTAATAATAATATATAGTGTG
>NW_009717433.1:0-2510 GCF_000703405.1 Apaloderma vittatum | reverse complement strand
CTCTCTTGAGAAATCCGGGTAAAAGAGACGCGGAAAGGAGCATGAACGCAAGCAGGGGAGCCGCGAGCCTCCTGTCCGGCAGGGGCATAAATACGATCCGTGCTCGGTGGTGCTGGGGGCATAAATACGATCCATGCTCGGTGGTGCTGCAGTCCTCGCATCCCAAAAGAGTTGCTGCCTCAATTCCGTAAGAGTTGTGCCGGCTGATTTTTTAAGGGCTCTGGCAAGTCTTTGTGTCCTCTCATTGCCCACGTAGCTAACTCGGCACGGAGGAAGAGTCCTCGAACAGGTCGTAGCTGCAAAGCTGAGGTCGCAGCAGTCGGTGGTACTGGCAGGCGGTGGCAGCCGGATCACCTCCGAACTGGGATGCTGAGAATACTGATGCTGCAAGTCACTTCAGGCCAAAGGCTTCGGGGTGCAGGGTAGCTTAATGTGGTTTTTACCTAGTGTTTTTGTGATTAAAATGCCTATTATTTAGCAAGACTTGCTATCTCAAGCAGGTTTACAAGAATGTAAATTGATACGAAAACTCTGTATCATATTACAGAACTTGATGTCTGAACCAGAAAGGATCTTTCACAATCCTTTCTGCTACTTAAACTGCACTTACAGGTAGCCAGCTAACAAGTCTCTGCATCAGATTGCAGCTGCTCACAGTGAACTCAGAACATGAGAGAACAGGAAGCTTGCCAGTCTTCTGAGTGGGTCTCTTAAGCACGGAACTGATGGGATGCCGGCAGAATGTTAGCAGCTACATCCACTGATAGCGTTTTGACTTCTGAGAAGTAAACTCTCGATTGAGTTCAGCTCTACTGCACCCACAAGGTTATCATTGAGAACCACAAGGCAAATCCAGCGAGGAAGCAATTCTTTCTGGCTGCTTTAAAAATTCTTGACCAAGTAAAATGTCTTTATTCTTACATCTTTGACAAGGGAGTATGAGCACTTTTGTGGCTGTAATTCCCCATCAGGGGAAAATTGCTGTTAAGTTCTACTGCTCATGTTGGTAATCGAAAGAAAAAAGCCTGCACTCTATTTGTTTTCTAGGATGCACTCTGAACTCCTCCCACCTGAAGTAAGCATAACTAACCAGTGAGAAACTGCCCCTCTGGGGCTTCTGATTTGTTTTGCTTTTGTTGGCTAAAGTCTTTAAAGGCTTGCGCTAGAATCAGGGAGACATGATATGTTGATTCAGTTTGAAAATCCTCAGATATTATCACTGCACTCCATCTTGTGGAAGAGGAAACACTCGTTTTTAAATGATCCTATAGTGGTCTTGAGTAATTAAACCTAACAATGTCTAGTTCTTACTGCCAAATCAAGGAACTACAAATAGCAGTGGATATAAGAAGTTCTTTAATTCTCAATCTGCCTAATTATACCCAATGAATTTGTGTAAATGTCCCTTGGGTTTAGGTGTGAACTTCACATCTCCTTCTCTGTTTGGAAAAGGAGCTTTAGGAAAGCCTTCAAAGAGTATAATTTGGAAAGAGAAACTAAAGCAGAACCTACATTGCCAAGGAGCCCCCCAGATCTGGGAGAGTCTTCATAAGGTTCTAAGTAGAGCAGCGATGGTGATCTTTGGTGATATGTGATTGGTTTGGTGTTCTGGGGTTTGGGTTTTTTTGTTAATAATAAGTACAATAATCTGGCTATAGTGTAGGGGACACTGTACTGAAGATCACTGTCTGTCTGACCAAAAAACCTAATGGTAATGTTTCCTCTGCCCTTCTGAAACTATCTTTTGTTCTGCTTTGGGAAATCTGAATAGATGCTGAGGGTCCAGCTATGAACCGTAGCAAAGGCATGCTCATACATATTTGTGTCTGGCCGGGTGCAGAGAAAATTGAGCAACTTATCTGGATTCACAGCTATAGAAAGGTTAACCTTATAACAGTTGCCCTAGGACAAGCTTGAAGAGAAAGGCATTTAACTTTAATGAATAACTTAAAATACAAAGGGCTAGTTATTCCAGTGGTTCCTTGGACGGAAGTAAAAAGGTTTTCTTGAGAAAAGAGTACAGAAAAGCTTAGTCATTTACATTCAAAAAAGCAGGGAAAAACAGGTCTTGCAAAGGAAAAAGTTAAGATCCTGATGTACAGACAAGGATCCTCTGAATTACTTCACCAGGTCTTGCAAAGGAAAAAGTTAAGATCCTGTTGTACAGACAAGAATCCTCTGAATTACTTCATCCCAGAAGCAGGTTCCACAAAGAAGCTAAATTTTAATTCGCAGCTGTAAACCGTGCTTTATTTTTTTGTTCCAGAACTCCCCTCTCTCTTGCAGTATCAGTAATGTACGTGCCTCTCCCTATGATGTCACATGGAACAGCAATGCTGAATGAAGCACTGGTCTTTTTTTGTTTGTTTACCAGGCAGAGACTTGGGCGACACAGTGGTCAACCTGCCAAATGAAGCACTGGTCTTTTTTTGTTTGTTTACGAAGCAGAGACTTGGGTGACACAGTGGGCAACCTGCCGATTGCTGTTGTGGTTTACTGCTCCAAACTGT
>NW_009717432.1:15352-40096 GCF_000703405.1 Apaloderma vittatum | reverse complement strand
CAAAATTCTTCCACAAAGCCAAACAGCCATAGTGTTCTTACATTTAACACAGACAGGTAAGAGACCTCTCAGGACAGACTTCTAAATACTCATTTGTACATTTCCAAGCAGATAAGGAAAAACACATTTGCTTCAGTCCTTCCTCCATGTGCTTAGAGCAAAAGCTTTTATCATTATCACGGCCCAATGGTTAATTATCTACTCTTCCACACAGTGTGCCAATTCTCTTCAGCCTTATCTGTACAGTAATGGGCCTTTCACATGGATGTGTCTCTTTTCCCCAAATAATGTATTTTATTTACATGTTTCTCATTCAATAAACATTTCACTTTATTATAAACACTTAACCACAACTCCTCATCACGAGGTAATGAAGGTATTCAAGGCATCAGAACTCCTAAGGGAAGGTTTAGTTCAAAAGCAGGACGCAAACAAGAGAAACTCCAACAACAACAACAAAAAAAAACTCAAAAAAAATTTCCCCCTACAGGAAATGTTTTTTGTTTCTTATAACTTTGTGAGGTTCATGCAGCTACACATGAAAACAATTGAGTTTCCCTCTGCCTCAAGGCACTGATTTTAATAGTTGAAGTAGCTTAATCTTCAAATCCTTCATTTCCTCTAGTAGAAAAATCTTCTTTTATTTAGAATCACTGGAATTATTCACTATACCTGGTCTGTTATTAATACATATAGATGGCTAGAAAAAATAACATTAAGAAAGACAAAATAAGTTAGGAAGCATCAAAATACCAATCCGCTATTTTGAACTTTCAAGCTACATGGGTTTTGCTTCAAGCTAAATGGCATAATTGATTAAACAGTAACTTCCACCCTTTTCTCTCCCCAAGCTCTAAAATCGTAATGAGCAGGATGCCAAGGAATCCATTTTCTTCTTTGTTTTTAAAGAAGGCTAAAAAGATATGTATAATATTAAGTGGAACTGAATGTCCAGCCAGCTTATCAGCCAGGCTGATAATGAAATACTTTGACTTCTTCAAGAACACAGAATTCATAAGGAATAGAAAATACTCAAGTGAATCTTACTCCGCCCATGTCTTACATGTCATTCTCACCTCTGGGACATAAAATGTAAATTTCTTAGAAAAATATACAGAACTGGAAAGCTCACAGAACCGCTTTGTTTAAAAGAAAGCCAAACCTGAGACAAGAATTCACATGGACCTCTCAGCGAAGTCACCGAGATTATACTAATTCCAAGAATAGTGCTGATTCTTGTCTAAACATATACCGTCCTGGGAACAGCATACATAAAAAAGCAGAATTATTTGACAACTATTAAAATACAACTGGCATCCAACTAGTAGACTTTGAATTGCCTTTCTGATAGCACAATTAAAAACGCAACGAACTACTAACCAGGGATATAACAATCTAATGAAAAATTAAATGGCGTAGTAAAAGAACAATTCCAATACTTGGCATAGGACTGATTTCACAAATATTTTTCCATGTGTACTTTTTTTTCAGCTTTGGACCAAGATTTCTGAAAAAATCTCACCTTAATTATGATTTTAATCAAGTTTAAGGCAACAGTGAAGTTTCTCGGCTTTAGGCAAAAGCAGTAAAATTTTACAACATACTATGTTGTTACTACTTTCAAAAAAGGTAGCATCACTCAAGAAAATTGTGTTCAACAAAAAACAACTTACAGATCCAGATTTCATAGTTAAAAAAAAATTATATTAGAACACAGGACTGTAAAACAAGCCAACTGAAAATTGTATAAAAACTCGAGTGCTTGTAAACATGTCTGTATTGAACTTAGACTTCCAATACATAAAACCAAGTATCAGATACGCGTACCTTGCCTACTCATTTGTTTAGAGAGCGATTAATATATTTCAACCTACATTACTTAGTGGGTCATACTCACAAGGTAAATGGAGCAAAAACAGTACCAACACATTAGAAATTAAAAAAACCCTTTATAAAGGTATAATGCTAAAAAGAATTACCTGTTTTTGTTAGCAAAAGATTATCCAGATGTCTATCTCCAACTCCAAGGATATAAGTAATTACACAATAACCAGCTGTAACAAGTAAATTGCACACATCAATGTAAGTACCTTTCCTGGAGAGCAACAAGTTCCACACAATTAACACCAGCATCCGATATTATCTTAGTTCTTGCTCACCCAGTAATAAATATACAGTAGAGACTGAGGGGAGAGGGGGCCTGCTGGTGAAGAATAGTAGAAATTATCAGCACTATGGAGAACATGTGAACTAATAAATTAAAGCTCCAAAATTTTTGGAGTTGGATCTTAATTTACTACACAATTACATGCCTAATACTAAAAGCCTAAATTCATTCAATATCAGGATTAAGGTACTTCAAAGGAAGATGAAGTATTTTCAGCAAAATGAATGTACACCTTTTGAACCAAAGGGATTTTAAGACAACTATAAACAAGCATTACGCATTGATACGAATCTGAATGTGTATGTTAGCAGCATTCACAAGCCAAGCAGTAAGCTTAAATAAATAAATAGATGAATAAAGAACTCTTATTTTTATTTTTTTTTTACTTTCACTCAGGAACAGTTTGAAGCATTTCTAAAGACTGCGCCATCAGAAAGAGAAGGGGAAGGGAGAAGATACTGTGGAGCAATAACTGAGGCAGAGTTCTTTTGGTTGGTTTAGGTTTTTTTTCCCTACCTTGTAGAATAAAGTTGCTTTTAATTTAATAGACAGCAAATGTGATATTTTAACAACGTCATCAAGTCACTGAACAAGAACTATATTACCACTTTTTCTTGTCAGCTAACAAGAAGTTAAATGTAGCCCCACCTCACCCCAAAAAATAGAAAATTTTAACTTGTTTTTAAAAACTATCTTCAATATAGATGACTTATTATTATACAAATGGTTTCTATCTCTCTGAATTATAAAAACCCCAAATCACGATGCAGAGGGGACAGAGGCAAGACTATTGCTAGAAAAGTATTTAACTTCTAGCCTCCCAGAGGGAGAACTAAAAGCAAGCTGAGGAGAGGAATTGTGTATGACATGCCAGGCTCAGAAAAATTCTTTTCACAGATTCCGACAGCAAGTACACGCACAGTGATCTACTTGTAGTTATCTAAACTAACTGTGTCAATTCATCACCTATCCTGTGCTTTATACTTCAGATAGGAAGTATATATATATACTGTAACTTACCACAGCTCTTCACATACGTGTCCATCACCTCTGCGCTTATTCCATGAGGGCCAGTCTCACTAGGTGCATGTTTTCTGAAGAAGTTCTGCAGGGGAAGTAATGAACAGGTTTGGTTATTCCACATAATCTGAAACAGAATCTTTAGAACTCATAGAAAAATAAATAATTAAATCAAGACCACAAATGGCTGTTACTACCATCTGCTGAATTAACACCACTCAGTAAGATCTAATTTAATTTTGTAATACTTCGTCTGCTTTATCACCTTCTTACACTCAAGAGAAACAGATCTGAAGTTGAGACTGAAAAGTACTTTTCTTTATTAACAGCTTCAGAAAATTAACAACGCATGAGTGCAAATACCTCCATGGGAAACTGCTTAGGCCAGATCAACAAAAACTAAACCCGGCCTATCAGTCCAGATCAGTAACTACATTTGGGACACACACCCTGACAAGGTTTATCATTATAGTATGTCTCCATATTTCTCAATACAAATAACCACTAATAACCACTACTGAGTTTAAAAGGAAAATCTAAGGCAGCTAATGGACATTTCATATTTCCTGGGAAATAGTAGTAGTGGCTCTTCCCACCACTCAGAATAAAACTGTTTTTCTTGACAGTGATGAAAGATCACAAAATTAAATCCAAGCCTAAGTACCAGTTTCTTCCAGTAAGCAAACAGAAGTACAAACAAGCACTGTAAGAAGAGCTTCGTAGGCATCTGGATGACATGTAAGTGACTAAAACCATAAATGAAAGAATGAATAGCATCTTAAAAAAAGAGGAGCTGCTGAAGGACAGTACCCACAGGCTATTCGAGAAAAGTTTTGCTTGAAAAACAGTCCTATTGTAACACATACCAGAATTTTAAGGCCTGAGAAAGCCTTAATTACCTTTGTTTCAGAGAAACAAGTCTTTCTGACATATGGTAAAAAAACCTAAGATTCTGTTAAATGAAATCCCTAAACTAAACTGGGAAGGAAATTGTTAACTGGTCAACAGGGTACTAGAGAGAAATTTTACACGCTGTACCTAAAAAATAACAAGCAGCAAAGCCCCAAAACTAAACCCCAACAAAACCCACAAACACTTCAGACCATCCAACCACTAAACAGCAGAGTGTGAAACAGAAATATCCCCAAAATATGAACTAATTTAAAGATTGTTGTTAGAAGTAATTTACATTTGAACTTCAAAACACCTTTTCTTTCTTGCAGTTCTTTATTACCATCCAGTAGCACAACATTCACTTAAAATCTTCTCAAACTGAACAGCATTTTAAATATTTACAGATAGTGCCCATGTTCATAAAAACTGCTGTTAAACCCAAAAAGGAACATTCGCAAAAAAATAAACCAAACTTTCCCAACACCTAAAATGTTCATTGAGTTTTTATTTCTTTGGCCCAGCAATTTTATCATGAATTGGCACAGGAAATCTGGGCTCTATAGCCCATTTTGCCACTGATTTGTGAAGTAATCTCAGATCACACCCTTCTGATGTCTTGTCTACTTAGATTAGCAATTATCACAGGAAGGACTGCTCCTTATATCTGTACAGAAGATAAGCCAGTGGGGCACCTACTTCAGAAAGAAATATGATGTTGGAAGTAACTGTAAAATGACAATTTCACAAACATATCTTTTTTTTATAAAAACAGAGAATGGACTAGAATACGTGTAGTATATTTCAAAATTAGAAAGGATAGCCAAGAAAGCACTTTATAAAACTGTATGATTATTGAATGTGTAGATATAGCTTATAGCAATCTGTATGGAATGGAAAGCTCAAAAAACTTATGCAACTTGATGCCAATCATTCTCTGATGAATGATAAGCACTTGATAGGCTTATCTGTTAAACAAATAATAATGACAAATGATAAGCATTTTTTAATCTTTGTAATTTTAATACATGTAGTTTTTTGTAGCCAGGAGCTATTTGCTTTGGCTTCCAGTTACTGAACTATGAGCAGATGCAAACTTCACTATCAACTACCAAAAAAAAAACACAGGAAAAAAAGTTACTGTGACAAATTGAAACCAACATAAAAATGCCGTCTTTTCATTAAAAACCCCAACTTATTAGCTATATAGCTCATATGACAATTGGTTATGTTTTTATCTAACAATATTTATCTCAACCAGTTGAGCTTTGCTACCAAGCCTGTGTGCTCTGCTTGAAATTAGCATGAATTGTGTGTGCCACTATTTCATCATGTGTCTCTACTCAATTTGATGACAGTCACAGAAATGCTGCTAAAAAAAAAGTAAAAACAAATTTAAAAAAATCATACAGTACCTATATATCCACTATGGCAGGAAACAAACTATTCTATGACCAAATTATTTAGCTGTTTATTTAAATCCTTAAAATATTACTTGATATCATACCAAAACTGGTGAATGAATGATGGCAATACTTCAAAACAAAACAGTACAGAAGAGCATCATGCATCTTCCATTCACCATTTCAGCAAAGCCAGAATTTCCGTATCACAACTAAACTGCATTATTTAAATAGAATTATTTAAATTATTTAAATAGTATTATTTAAATAGTATTATTTTTAGGACATTAGCTACTGTCATGGGATTTAAGTATATTTTTTAAAGCAAAACATTTGCTGTAAATACTCTCACATAATTTGCTGTAATTCGTCTTCTGACAACGAATACAAAAATCAGTTGAGAGACTAAATACTTTTCTTTGAGATCTAAACCTGTCATTTATGCTGTTTCATCAGAAGACAATCTAAAAGGCCCCCATCACATACCTGTATACTTTCCTCAGTAGCAAGAACTTCTGCAACTGGCACTGACTGAATAAACTGCATGAAGCCTGTGACAAAAAAAAAACAGAAGAGAAAACCTCCAATACATAGAACTTTCAAGCTACTCTGTAACATAAGGACAACACTAATAAGCACTTTCAATCAACTGCTTCTTATTCTCAATAAAACATGTTTTGTCCTGATTTTCTGCCTTCAGTGGTTTTAAAACACCGTAATTAACACGAAATTAGTTTGCAAAAGGCATGTTGTTCCAAGTTTTCATGAGCAGAATATGTAAATCAACTACTTTCTAAATATTTATCCAGAATGTATCTAAAAGCATAGCCAAGTCTGTTTTGCCTTGGGGTTTTTTCTTCCCCCCTCCGTTTCATGCAAAGATTTATAAATAGGAGTGTTAAAGTTATTTGTCCACAATCACACCCCAAGCTAGCAGCAGAGACAAGAGTACTGATTGTCGCTCATTTCAAAATCCAGAACAGCCTTCTTTTATGCAGGTGGTTTGGTAACCTACTGAATACTGTGGTCATTCAAGTTATTTCCATGACTTACATCACAACAAGATTTTCTCACTCATTTGAGCTCTACCAAGTACACGCTCTATTAAGCAAAACATCTCTCACGAAAATAGTGTATCACAACACAGCCCATGAACAGAGGGAGAAGATCCCTCCCAATCATGTATTTCTAGGAAATAAAAGTATTCATACCATGTTTTGTACTAGTTGCCAGCACTTTGTAGGGTGTCAGCTTCAAATCCAGATTCTCTTTTCTTAACAGCTGGGGGAAAGAAAAAAAAAAAACAACCACAAAAGCAAAGATGAATGCAGCAGAAAAGCAGCTTCTACCTCTAAAAGACAAGTGTATTGGACATTAATCTCCACTGATCTTCACTGAAATTAGTAATGAGTGAAAGCCTGCTTGTCTATTTATTTATTTATTTTCAAATCTACACAGAACCATTGCCTGTCTGTAAGGAAATGAAAAAAAGTCACCCAAGATCTGAGAATCCTGAAATGAATCAGCAAGATAAGAAGCATTAACAGTTTTTAATAGTCTTGCTCTTGAAAAGGAAAATCAAGAACACAGAAGGACAACGATGTAGGTAGTAATTCTCACCTTATCCATGAGTGAAATAATCTGAAGAATAAGTTGATCTTGACGTAAATCGTCACCGTGTTTAAAAATTACTGGATACTTGCCTCCATCTTCTGTCTTGAAGAATAACTGAGCAGGCATTAAGGCACTCTGCAAAACGAAAACTTGCTCTACTAAGTTGGTTCATAGCAATGTTCCTAGTAATATTCTGTTACAATGGAGTTTTAAAACCTAAACCTTTGTTTTCTGCATTGTAGGTCAGAAGTGAATTAAGCAGGTATCAGGTCACAGGATCTAAGTATCAAATTCAAAGGTTTAGAGTAGCCATATCTGAATACCAACAGCGTGCAGCTATTCTCATATTCAAGCTGGGTAGAAAAGAAGCAATTCTAAAGCTTCTAAAAGCAGTTACTTTGCTGTCAACGACTAAACAGTTAACAAAAGTGTGACCTAGGCACTTTAAAAAAAATTAAAAAAACCAAGAAAAAATAATAAAAAAAACCAAACAAAAAATCCCAAACAAAAAAAATAACAGACAAAAAAAAAACACAAATAACCCCAAACCAATCAAAACAACTCACATCCAACCTTAAGGTTTGCTTTGTTTTTTTAAGGATGAAGAGCAATGGACACACTCCTCTCCGTATGATCACCAGCCCCTCAGCAACAGAAAAGATCTATTCAAGTTTTGCTTGTATGCATCTAATTCAAATCAACACAGAAGCACCGTGCAAAAGGTCACAACAACACAAATTTCCACTGACCGTATCAAAGAAACACAATTATAGGACAAACATCAAAGAAATGCTAGGGGCGAGACATCTTAAACAATTAATTGCTTCCTTAATCTATTTAGTAAAAGCAAAAATGCCTTTTTACAACGTTGTTTGAGAAAGTCAATTTAATCGTTTGCATTTTCTCTGCATAAAATGGGTTCAAGGGGATTGATTACCTACATGAATGATTTTATCTATTGCAACTGACTTAGTGTCACCTCCCTCAAAACAAAAACAAAACAATAATCAAAGATACAGAGTTTAAGAGTGAAAATAATTGATTTTCATATGCAATGAAGGTTTCAAAATTGTTGAGTTCCATAAATAAAGGAAAAATGATTCTTTTAACACTCATACAAAAGTTGGCACATGATGTCCAAGAGCACCAAAAACTAGTGATTCTGCCCTCTTTGGGATTGTTCATTTCTTAAATCATAGTACAGAACGAGAGATTAAATCAAAATCTGTAATCTTTCAGAATCAAGAGATTCAAAACCATGTCTGACTTTAAAACAAGTTACATCTTCTTATTTTCTATATTGCTACAGAAGACTAATACGCAGAACAGCGAGTTTGTCCTGATCAAGTTCAGCTATCGTTTTTGACAGAAAACATACAGCTGCTGTTGAGGATTGGTTTAAGGACTGACAAACCATCAGGATACAGGATTTACCCATTAGCACACTGCAACTGTATGAAATGGACCACCTTATTGCCTTCCAGTCTCTACCAGTGTAACAGATTATTTTGCACGGGAAGAGACAGATACATCTAGACGAGATGCAGCACACCTCATTTGGTTTGTAGTACTTTGTTCGTAAGTGGCATTTCTGTGGACACGTTTCTGTTGGACACAAATAGAAGTTCAGAGAAACTCTGAACTTGGAAGCTCCCTTGAGCATGGGAACCTTCATAAACTTCACAGCCTTATAAAAGCTGTTTTAAATTTTGAACATTTGCTTGTAAATAAGAGCCACAAAGGAAAACCAAGCAGTTGTTTAGTCACTTTAAGAGTACAGTGCATTTACATTTACATTACGTCAGGCTCTTTAAATCTTTCAACTGGTATTTCTATGCTTCGTGCTCTTAAGATAGGGTTGCATTTCAGCTATTTAGATCTTGTTTACCTTGAAGAGTGTGGCTTTTTCAGGGATTATCCCTTTAATTTTCACCTGAGGTTCCAGAGGAAGTGGAATAAGTTCCATATCTGCTAAATTCATCTTCTCATTATCCGCTAGCAATGCCTGAAGCCTCTCATTCTAAAAGAAGAGAAGAATAAAAACTTGTTTGTTCATGTTCTGTTTTTTTTAAAAAAGTAACCGTAAAACATATACTAGGTATATACAATAGTCAGGAAGCCTTTTAAGAAAGGATTTATTAATATTGAATTTATTCAATACTTGACTCTTCCACAAGGTTTAAATCCTAAAATCCGGTGAAATCTCTATTTGCAGTAATTTGAATAGGGAAGCAGATACTCCACCTAGTCTGAGTACAGTCAAGCAATTTTGTGTGATCTATGATGGTGTCACAAAAAAATTTCCTTCTACACTGCCTTCACTAGTAGCAGGGTTATGTGTTTTCCATACCAGAATCAAATGTTAGTTCTGCTTCAGAAACCTGATTCACATCTTCAGCTCTGATTCTTTAAATGTCTGACTCAAGGAGATCCAGCATCACCAAGGAACCAAACTGCTAGCAGCTTGCACAGATCCAGTTTCAGGGTTTGTTCTGTATTCCTACATTTGTACTTCCCAGAAACACACTATCAGTCAATTTTTGAGTACTTTACACTCAGTGTCCTACACAATAAAGTTCAAATACATTAAAGTCTCTTGCCTTTTCCCCCAATGAATGAAACAGGCACAAACACACAGCAAGGTAACCCACTACTGTTCGGAGTATTTCCAGTAGTTAATTGTTGCTAGGTAAATTTTAATCCAAAAATCAAAGTCATGTGTGTTAGTTTTGCCGAAATGCCCTGGCAACTATAAAAGAATGTATGGCAGAACATTACCAATATATTGCACAACCGCAAAATACATTCTCACAAATTGAAAAACCCTTCCGCTTAGTGATTACCTTTATTACTGATATATAGAACATTTGTAAAATTTCATAAAAATGATGCAACACTTAAGCATTTCATTTTCTTACACAAATATACTCCACAGATTTAAAGAAGGTGACAAAACTCATTACACTGAAAATTCCATGTTTAAAAATACTGATGTGTGTCAGAGGAAAAGAAAATACATGAATAGAAATCCTGCCCTGTACACATCTGTAAAGTTCACTTATAATATATTCACTCAGAAGGACAAAGCTTATTAAAATGCACCTATGATGTAAATCTTTTTCCTCAAGACACAACAGAAGGAAACGTTTTGCCAAACACACACCGTATAAAAGAACAGTTTTGTTGCTTTTGGAAGAAATGCAACCTTGCTACTAGTCAAAGTGCATCATCTACCTTGGCATAATTCTCACACCACAATTACCTCTGCCACTATCCCACATCCCCCACGACTTGCTCACTGCTGTATTATCAACTATTCAGTTATTCTCATATCTTCCCTTTGCCATAATACCCCAAAATTCTTCTCAAGGGCCCTTTTTGTTTTTCATCTGCAAACTTTTGGAACATTTTGGAACTTCAATCTATCTAAACCTCTTCAAAGGTTGTTTAAAGCTAGCTAAGACAGATGGAGACCTCCTACAAATCCCAGTGCTAAGAACTTTTAGTGAAAAGCTAATGTCGCTATTGTCAACTTCTAGCCAGAGATAAGTGTTTTAATCCTTTAGTTACCTTTTTCTTGCGATTCCCACTTTCACGCTGCACTGCTTTCATTACATGAACCAGCCGATCTACAAACGTCTGCTGGGCTGCCAACAATGAACGCATAACTCTGACTGACTTATCACCCTAAGTGAATTAAAAGAAGCAAAATTAGTTCTTTGTTCTGTAATTATTTTATCTAGAAATTATTCCTTTATTCTTTGACCTTTGGGTTTTTAACAGGTAAATGAATAATGATCAATTTCCTGTCAATTTGAAAGTTTTTTTCTGGAAAACACAATCAGAATCACTGTAGCTAGCAATCTATCATCTGACCTACCAGTGCACTTCAATTTCTATCAACAATTTCAGTGGTGAACAGTCATGCATGACATACCTATTCACACAGCCAAAATAAGTTAGTAAGGATAAGCACATGGAATATTCTTATGAAGGGTCAGATTTGGGTATCATCCCCAAAATCAGGAAGTGCAAGATACATGAAATCAGGAAAGACTACACATCTGCTACAAACTACCGCTCGCAACTCATAGAAGTTTTTTTGATGGTGTTTTATTCTCTGCTGCTCCAGCACCCTCTGCTGCTGATACACAGAACAACACTGAATTGGAAAGGTGGGTCTCTTGCCTCCCATTTGCACTGCAAGGACAAATGCTTCCAATAAAAAAATAGTAAATAAAACAGATTCATTATACAAGGCACAGAATTTTAGGCCCAGAATATTATTAAGAAGAATAAGCAATAAAACAGGGGAAAGTTCTCAATACTTGTTCTTTTCTTTTTCAGTAGTTTCTCTGGTTTACCACAAATTCAAAATTATAAGCAAAAGAGGAAGCTTTTCTAAAATTTCCTTGTACATGACATAAAAAATCCCTTTCATCATCAGGTTTCTACCTGTACCTTTTTAAAAGATGACTACCCCAAAACCACCATGCGTTACCTTCAGCAAAGCCTGACTAAATCTTCTCATCACATTTAAGTACATTTCATGAGTCTTTGGGTCCCTCTGCTGAGTGTCTTGGTCTTCACATTCCACTATTACATACCTGCAGCATAAAAACAACCCCAGTTACACTGGTGCTACACAATTTGAGTGAAATACAGGGGTCCTGCACTATATATAGACCTAGAACTAAAAATAAAGCCAATCTTTGAATGAGATCTCTATCTCAACTAACACGTGAACTCCTCAGAATTGCCTGGTCACAAATTTCCACCTTGAATCAGGACAACCTAACAAAGTTTGAGTTCTTACACTGAAGTGGCATCACTCAAACAGGACAAGTCAGAAGTCAAAATCGTAGGAGCACTCCCATCAGGCAGTACACATGGGAGGAACAGGCATTCCACTGCTCTACTACCTTCTACATAATGTAGCAGCTGCCAACTTGCTACTCAAGTATACCTGCAAAACCAAAGCGAATCTCACCCTACCTGCTCTCTACTCTACCATTAGCAATGGTGGAAGAGGCAGTACTGGTCCTGCAGCCACTCTGCAAAGTCTATATTCCAAAGTAAGTTTTTATTTCTGAAATTAAATTCAGATACTAGATTTAAACAGTACAAACTGGTACAGTTACATTGAAAATTTATTTTGAGAAGTTAAGCAGTTGTTTGGAATATTTTTTAGCTTATTCATATTCACAGCACAAACAAAATGTAGCTATGCACAGAAAGTCTCCTTTCTGCTGTCAATATAACTCAGTACTATCCAGTAAAAACATTTAACTCCACTATTAAAGAAACAGAAGAAACAAGTAAGCTAGTCGATTTTCAAACACTACATTTGGATTCGGAAATGACTCCACATATTCAATAAACATACTTGGACTTCACACTGACAGCTACAATCATCCCTTTCTTATGCACTTTTGCAGAATTTGCCACTTAATGATTATGGGACAAGATTGCAAGTCTGTCATTTGCAGCTGATTGCATCTGACTACTCTCGTAAATAAACAATATATGATACAGACTAAAATAAGGCATATGTAATTTATTCCATGAGTACTACCTCAATCAAATCTGCAACTAAAGACTACTTCTAGGATGTCACTAACACATTGTTTTGCAGCATTCCCTCACTAAAAAAACTAAAATTAGTATAAAAGTAAGTCCCTGTTTACAAAACCTGAGCTCTAAAACTTCAAGGAAAATAGGAAGCAATAAATTGACACGTCATTTTCACCTTCATTTGTCAAAAAGATCTAGACAGTTTTCCAAAGCTATCTGGAAATAAGGAGTAAGAGTAATGCTTCATACTTGGAAAGGTGTCTCATATGTCCAAAAGGACAGACAGAAAAAAGCAGTAGCACTGACTTCTGTAGTTGAGGTTAAAGGATAAGGATAGGATAGCTCTATAATGACAAGTGACTGAGCAGGAGGTTTGATTTTCAGGGGCTATTGTACTTTTTCCATTGATTATTTTAGGTGCATGCTGTGTCTGGATAGTTGAAACAAGCAATTGATCAGCAACCAAGACGATTTATGGCTACGTCAGCTCAAACGGTGGCTGCAACCTTTGTTTTTGTCACTGAGAAATTGAGATGTCTGGAGAGAAAAAGAATAATTTGACTGGTTTTTTTTGTTGTTGTCTGGTGGTGGTTGTTTTCCTGGAAGTCATAAGACAAAAAATGTAGAGTTCTGGATGTTCAAACTTCCTGCACACTGAGTATCTGAGATGTTGTCAAATGTAAGCAGGGAGTTTCTATCAGTATCATAGAAATAAGCTAGTCTACTAACACTTATCTTAATGACGAATATTTGATCACATCAAGCATTTTGCTTCTACTCGCATTAAGTCAGTCTGAAATCATTTTATGCATTTACATTGAACAGCATTAGGCAAGCTTTATCTTTGGCCAATGCAAGAGATGTACACTAAGGAACTGTACAATACATACAAATACACACACACACTTTCACAGAGTAAACCTCTACTAATTTCAGCTTTCTTCAAACAAGATAGTTCCTGTCTGCAAATGCTTACTCAGAAGGCATGCAGACAACTAGTTTAGGCATCTAATTTAATTCTTAAAGTACTGAAGTGAGACAAGATCCTTTTAGCTAAGTAATCTTACCTCTCCGCTATATAGACGAACTATTCACAACTAAAGATTCCCCTATAAAAGTACACAATTGCAATGACATTTTGTTTACACTTATAACCTAACCAGAAATGGAATATAAAAACAAAATCAGATTAGCTTAAAAAAGTGCTTTATGAACCTTTATAAAGTACACTCCTGACTAACACTTCAATATTCTAGCCAATACTGTCAAAAACTATGAACAGAAAAGCGAAGCAGAAAAATTACTTCCACAAAAACATCTGAATGACAGTTTTTAAACTAGTTTTCTTTTTTTTTTTGACCTACAAATCACCTTCCTTCATCTAACAGTAAAGCATGGTCACATGTTTTTTTTTAAAAAGTGTCCTGATTTTACCAAGTGTTACATTCAAATGCATAACGTTTTAAATCTATTACTTCATTTTGAGAGAAACTGAGATTCTCAAGTTCTCAAGACAGGTCATCCTTTACTGTGCATCCTTCTGAGCATTATAGATTTGATTTCAATCAGACATTGAAACAGTAGGAATAAATACTTTCTAACATACCAGTACAAGTAGTTGGCCAATGTGGAATTTTTGCATGCTCGTGATATCAAGAAAGTGCAAAGGTCTTGCTGGAAGGGATTTAAGAAAAGCAAAATTAAGTTATAAAGAAGTCTAAGCACTTGAGAGACAGACAAAGTTAAGGAAAAATAAACACATAATTGTAGGGAGTTCTGAGAGATATATTGCCTTCTAAAATTTGAATCCAAGCCAAGTTAATATTTAAATCATATTAGTTTTAATATTACTCCAAATTCAGCAACAACAGAAGTAAAAAAAGGTGTGCTACTACAGCGATATATTTACTGACATGTCAAAAGCTGATGTTCTCCAACAATAAATCTTTAAAATGAAGTTTCTAATTACAATTTCCCCCTATGCAATTAGCACTTGCTGCAAGATTCAACCCTGAAAGGGATTTGCTACCCTGTTTTGCAACTAGAAGATCCAGAACTCATTAAGATGTTCTACATTTTTACATAAAGAAAAAAATCTGTAGAGGATACATAGCATTTAGCTGCTTTTTAAAGGTTTAATATTCCAAGACAAGAAATCTGTGCATCTTTACCAATATGCTCAAAGTGAGGCTCATTTTCTATGCAGCACTGAGACTCAAAAAAGAAGATTTTCAACAGGGAATGGATTTTTAGTTCAGAGACCAACTATAGTGCACATGAGATTAAAATCAGATTCCCTCAAACTATCTTTACCTTCTAACTTTCCCTCCCTTCAGTCTCATTCTTATTACTCTTCTACTTGTGGTATAAATTGAGCATAATTCTTGCCAGACGTAAATCAGCTCAGTGTCCCATTTAGGTTCAAAAATGATGACACCCATGACAAAGAATATGGCTACAGGAAGAACAGGCTGCAGAAATTGAAACATTTGGATAACTGTTTTCCATTAAAAACCTATTTTAAAACACCTCAAATACATGCAATTGCCAGTATCTAATCAGCATGCGACAGCCTCTCAGTAATTTTCTCCTCTAAAGGACAGTACTTTTAATTTTCTGAAGTAGTCAATTCCTAGTACCCCAGTTTGGGCCAGTACAACTGTGCACATAAATAGATGGCCTATATTAAAAAAAAAAAGTCTAGTTAAGCTATGACTGTTTTCTTTGCATTTAGTTTACATTCATATTCTTTGAGGACTTTTAAGTATTCAGCAAGATGCAGTAGAATATTCACAAACAAAAAGCTAAACCCAATGCCAGGTCACTAAAAAAAAGTTTCAAAAATACAAAGTAAAGCATTTGACTTACATCAAGGTTTTCACTATCTGCAAGCTCCTTCGTCTTAGAAGTGAGAGGTGGTGAGGAAACAGGTGGAATAGGAGTCATAATCTGGGAACTACATAAAGGAAAGCAAGTAGTTGGCATGATTCAAAGTCTTGCTTGGGGCCTGGGGCATGCATGGAAATGGCAACATATTTCACTTCTACCGCACAATGAATTTGGAAAACTGGAAGAGAAGTATCTCTGAAGATAGTGGCTCAAAGCCCATTTAAGAACAAACTGCATGAACAGCAACTCTGACAGCTGCAGTTCCTGAAAAGAGAAAAAATCTGTGCCTGGACAGCCACAGTATATGGCTGTGAAGGACATTCCCTTACATCTAGCTTAGAATTTGTTCTATTTTCCATAATAAACCAGCAGATATAGATGGGAATTTAGCAAATCTGTGTTTTCAGGATAAGCTTTTTTTTTTTTTTTGGAACGTTCTTAAGATGAAATTGCTAATACATAACACCTGCAAGCACACATCTCTGGATTGCAATTACACATAACAGAGCTGACAAACCCAATGCCTGTGAGGCAAAACTATCAGACACTAAATTTACCTTGAAAAGAAGTAATCAAACAGCCCTACTAATGTCTAAGTGCCATTGCAGCCAGGAAACACACCATACATTCCAGGACACCCACTGTACAGCAAGATCAATGAAAAACAGTTTACTTGTAACATGAAAAGTATACTCTAGTGATACAAGTGCTTAGACACTGAGGCATAAGACTAAAAATCCTGGAAAATCATACGAAATATACACAGGGAGTCTTCAGTTCACCAAGTTTGTTTGCACATCGCTTAATTCTACCTTAATTAGATATTTCAGCCTCTCTTTTGGGTTCCTACAACAATAAAAAGTCTGCTCCCTCAGCTTCTTTACATTCACAAGTCTCTTCCTACACCTTCTTTCCAATTTCTTTACATTTCAGACTGATCCAACTTCTAGATCCATTTTTCTGAGAAAAGTGGAAACTGGAGCCTCATATAACTTCACTGAAGGCATCCTAACTTTTACAGAAGGACAAAAGGAAGCAATGCCAATGTTCTTCCTCCTCTTCAGAAAACTGTCTTCCTTTCATACTGTAAAGTAAAAGGCCACAATTTCAAGATTAAGAATGTTTGCTCTGTAAACTGTCTGTAGTCAGAAAATAGATTATGGGAAAGCTCAGGGGTTAATCTTTTGGTTGCTTTTTTGTATGTTTGTCTGTGGTTTTTGATGCTTTTTTGTTTGTTTTTTATGTCACTGCATCGACAAATAATTGGATGTGAATATGCAACAGTCTCTAAAAAGAAGAAAATATTTGAGGGCTTACGCTTTTCTAGCGCAAATCTAGGTTTCTTACCTGTCTATTTCAGCACCATTAGTTCCAGATGTTGTCATGCTTTCTGACATTGAACCTTGACTGTCCCTCTTGCTAGGTTCCAGTCCATTCTTAATATCATCAAAGTTTTCATATTTCAAAGCCTGGACTAACTGTAGCAGGTACATCAGCAAATCCTTAGGGAGTAAAAAAAAAAAAAAAAAAATTAAAAAGAAGTGAGAGGGTCAGTCAAAGCTGACTAGGATTCCATATTTTCAAAATTCTGATTTACAGAAAAACAATTAAGATTTAGTAGGACATAAAGAAATTGAAACTGTGGTTTCCCCAGCAACAGTAGAAAAACTGCTGTAGAATGGAGTTTGAGTCCCAAAATACACTGAAATATCACACTATTGAGTTTTTGTTACTCAAAGGTAGTAAGCGCTAAATAAGTAAAATATTTAAGTGCAATTACTATTTTAAAGTTCTTTTTAGTTAAGCTGCCCTACTTGCTTCCAGCATTTGTAAAATAAATCTTTCAGTTTGTGGCTCCCAAGAAGAAAATTCAAGCACAAAATCTTATGCTTTGGGTTTTTTTTATCCCTTGTGTAGCTGAGGATCTACAAAACCTGACATATTCGATCTATTTTAAATTGAAGAACAGAATTTTAATCACTTGCTGTTTATAATCAATTTGTGCTCTTTACTATTCAACTTGCTCTGCTTAGTTGCCTTCAAATGTTTTCTAAGAGATACATTTTTAAAGTCAAAGCTGCATGACCTTGGCTACTGAGGCAGACTTGCAGAAGTTTGATGTATTTATGCTCCTTATTTTACAGTCTATTGATTGCAAAGAATGCAAGAGTTACAGTAATACATTCAAAGCTGGGTTTGGTGTTTGTTTTTTTTTTTACTGTGAAGAGAAAATAAAATATATAAATAATTTAAATTTAACAGATTAGCATTTATTAAGTGAGCTCTACTCACAAATCATAGCTCATCATATTCTAATCAGTATACAATTATAAACACATTATTTCCACAGATGCTTTTCTACTCACTTTCTTTAGCACATGAGTATGATGATATGCTGTTTCAATTTACCAGGTGGATTTGCTGAAAATCTTATCAGTAGACTACTGAAGTTCAGAGCAGTTCTATGCACCTTAACATTCAAAACGTATCACTGGTTTCTGGAGAGAACATATGGTTGCTTCACTGTGTTCGACAAAATCAGCAGCCACTGTCTGTTCACACCAGGACCATTATCACGAGTGCCACTCAGTGTTGTGAAGACTTTGCTCCATGAAAAGCTTACAGCACAGAGCATCACAGTGATTTTAAGTTTTCTATAGCTATCATTTGCTCTAATGCCTTAAAAATGAGTGAACATTTCAAATACTCAATGAAACTGAGACCGGCTGGCTTCCACATGTACCCCCAGACCACTGAATACCTCATCATCAGCCTGCTGAAGCCTCGCAACAGCATAGCGCCGAACTGTTGGGTTGGTGAAGTGAGAGGAGAGAAGTTCTAGAGAGTCTTCCACATCCATAGGCTTCCACTTGCCCAGCAGCTCCAGTGCTTGCTTTGCCTCTTGTGGCAGGTCCCAGTTGACACATTTTAAGAATTTTGTCAAGGCCTAAATAGAAGAAGATTGGACAATTCACAGAATCACAGAATGACCTAGGCTGGCAGGGACCTCAGAGATGATTTAATCCAACCTCCCTGTATCGGCAGGGACGCCTCTCAGCTAGATCAGGCAACACATGGGGACCGAGCGGGGATCGAACCTGTGACCTTGATGTTATCAGCACCACGCTCTAATCAACTGAGGTAATTCATCAGTGAAATGCCAGGTTAAACAAATTATTTCAGAAATTCATGTTTCACTTCAAGGTAGAAAGAATTTCAGACTATATTTACATAAGCAGAGACCTGGGAAACCTTATTGATGTGACAATACAATATTGGATTGTTTTAACATGTCCTAAAAAAATGCAGCTGAGTTATGGTACAAGTAAAATGTAAAGTCAATGGTTACTGCTCTACTAAAACTACCACTACATAAAAAATGCCCACTCCTGATGGATTATTTAGTTATTTTACTTTCGTTTTGGTGTGCTGCTACTTATTCTGGTAAAGCTAACCCTTGTCTAGAAGGGATGAAGCAGCTCCTCTCAATAATTTTTCTTTGCTGAAGATAAAATTGGTAGCATGAGTGTTTTAAGTTAACAGTCAGTGTTTGTAGAAATACTGCCATAGTAATAGCCAGTTCACCTTATTTAAGAGGGAAAATTACACTCATTAATTTTTAAATCAGTAACACTGTAGAAAAAGTGAAAATAATTTTGACTAGCTTCTAAGACACAGAAAGTCTGTATCTCTGCAAGGACAGGACATTGTAAAGCGAGTGGCAGATTAAACATCTCTTGTGTTACTAAGTCCTCTCAAATCATTCAACTTACCTTCTCCTGATTAGTAAGGTAATATCTGAATTTCCAAACTAGATCCTGCTCCTCATACGTTAGCTGCTTTGTCGGTGGATAACTCACTATGATCTATTAGATACATAGTCAGAAAGTGAGTTAAAAACATGAACAGGCACAATAAACAAGTTAGTCATAATTAACACTGTAACAAAGCACAATACTCAAACAAAAATAGCTAGGGGGAAAAAAAGCTTTCCAACAACAAAAGTTTTCATGCCATCACAGTGATGTTCCTCAGTTGTCTATTGAAATGGCAGCATCAGCAAGTTTCCTCAAGGCTATCAGTAACACCTACATGATACACACACAATATGCACTCTTAAACCCGCTACAGCTGTTTTTAAAAAAAAAAAATGAGCAAGTCCTTTCTGCTCCCGAGTTGGACCCATCTAACTACACACTTGTAAGAAGCACTTAACATTTCTTTATTAATGACTTCCTATAAACTGAAATGGACTGTATTTTCCCTAAATTGTTGTCACCATATATTAATACCGAACTACCCAATAAAATTGAATCTATCCAGCATATGACTGACTTACATTAAGTTGATCTCGCGTAGCTGCATTAGGCTTCAGATCATGATCCGAAGGTCCACTCCTCAAACTTCGAGCAAGCTTATGATGTTTACTTTCTACTAAGTTCTCCTAAATGCAGAAGGTAAGTCAGTAATTATAAATACTTAAAACACTAGAGAAAATTATTACTGAAATAAAACCATCTAGCAGACTCACTAGTACCACGAATAATGCATGGTAATTAAAATTCACATCTAAAACTACAACATCTTCTGGATTAGTTTTTTTTCTTGTTGTTTCAGAAGAAACTCCTTCAATAATATGTGGAGGGTTGTCTGCAGGTTTTTGGGTGTTGTTTGTTTTGTTTTGTTTTTTACTTCACATAATTTACAAACCCTATCTTACCTTTTGGTGAATCGCTGCAAAACGTAAGCGTTTCAGTCAACACATCCGTGATTTCAACAGCACCAAAACGTGCCAGCCACTTGATAAACATTTTTAGGATGAAGTTTGCAATATAAAGCTTTGTATGCAGGAAAAACATCTCAAAAAGTTTTCCCACTGTTAATACCATGTTAGCAACAGTAGGAGCCACAATAGGAGCCACAGTGTCAACGAGATTTCAGCAGCCAAGGCAGTTTTCAGCATTGTCAGACTTGCTCTTGCAGTGTTAGATTACACAGTGCTCAAACAGTGTTGCCAGTAGAAGCCCACTTACATTAAGGTTCCCAAAGCTGCCAATACCAGTCCCACTGAATTGGCATCCACAATAATGGAAATCTTTTCTAGAATTGTACTTAGGCACTGTCTACATGAAAGACAACATACAAGAAAGTGTAGGGAGAAAATATTTTAACAGAAGTGACCAAGAGTTACTGCACCATCCTCTAAATTTTTTCAGCTCCCTCTCAACTTATATTCCCACCCTCTGATCTCTTTTGCCAACAACCCCCTTTGTCTGCTTTCCTACACCTCAGAGGAAAGCACAACAGGTATGGAAAGGAGGAGATTAACATAAGCCTTAAATTAATTCCTGTATTTTAATCTAGCAGCAAAAAAAAAAGTCAAATCCACTGACATTTCTCAACCAGTCAAATATATCTTCCATTGAAATTTTACAAATTTGAAGACAGCAATACACGCTCCATTTATGAAAACTTCAACAGAAATACTGTAATACAGATTGCATCACATGGAGCATGCTTACCATAGACATCTGGGGATCTGGAATCTTAACAATTTCAGAACTTGTTAAAATTGGAGATGACTCATCACCATCCTGAATGACAAGAAGTTAAAGGCATATTAAACATCAAGTTTTAGGAAAAAAACATGTCATGCTAATGTATTGTGAATTATACTACAGGGAAAGAATGATGCAACTGCACCTTGATGACTTTTGATGGTAATAAAGGGCAAAACAGAAAATAAGAAATGGATTCTTCTTAGTTTTAGTTTTTGCCAGTTGATAAACAAGATGACAAGGTAAATCAAAGTTCATCATAGAGAAACTGCTTGGCAAGTAATTGCCAAGCTGACACACAGGCGAGTGGAGAAATTTGCCATTACCATTACACAAGGGAAAACCAATTCAGGGTCTGTATTTCCACTGAAAACAAATATTTTCCTAGAAATAGCAACTATTTTGCAGAAAATGACTCCTAACAGTTCAACACAGGCAAAGCTAGGAAGATACACGTGTGCCTATCTACGATGGGTCCCACATGGAACGTGACATTACAAGTTCGTGCTGTGCTGCTCTGGAGCAGTACAACAGGAGCCTGCCAGATTTCCTCAGGGAACTCTAACCCGCTGCTACCTAAATAAGTGAAAGAAGAAGTTAAAAATTTCCAGTTTGAATCTGGCAGAGGGAAAAATACAAAACTCGGTAACTACAAGGCAAAAATAGCAACTGTTTCCCTCATCCAGCCACTCCCAGCCATTTGTTGTTTTCACATTAGAAGCATAACTAAATCTGTGGCAAAACCTTTCATTTAAAAGGTAGTATAACACAGGAAAACAGGAAAAAAAGCCAAGATGATAAAACTGGAATAATATGTGCTATGTTATATTTATACTTAGTTTGTTCTCATTTATTCTGGAGCAAATATCAGCTCAGAGAAAAGTTGTTTGGATACATCAACATTTCCCTCAATAACGTAAGTTTTGAGATAACTCCCTCAGGTCTGCTTTTGTTCCCACCCTTTTTCCTTCTCCTGGTTTTCCAATCGCACATGCCCCTTGGAATGGCTTGCTTTTATACTTCTCAGAGGTAACTTTTAAGGAAGTGATAGAGGCTTGTATGAAAGGGAAGAAAAGAATCATTCATCATCAACAAGACATTGGAGTTAAAATTGCCATTAACCTTTCAGGAGAAACATTTTCTCCACCTACATAAATTCGGTGTTGCTGACTACAGTGAAAGATCTCTTATTACTAAAATGCACATTCAGGAAGACACTTCCATTACATTTATTAGTTATTTCCTTTCTGAAATAACAATTTTATCGTCAAAATAATGACAGTAACTACATGCACCTAGTTAAGGGAAACTCAGTCTCTCCGTGGGTGATGTCAGTCCCAGAATACAAACAGGAATGCTTTTTCCCACTAGTCTTTAAAAAAAGTATGCATGCAAAAGAGTACGCATGCAAAACACTGAAGAGGACAAGGAGGGCACTTGCTTACAGTTTCCATTTAACAATCATACAATCTAAATAATGAATTTAGCTTTAACCTAATTGTATAGAAATGCTTCAGAAATACTATTAATTCTATTATCACAAAACACCACCCTATCACTGTAACCGTACACCGAACTGAGTCGGAGCCGCTGATAGATCAACCCTCACATTGTGTTAAAACCTTTCCCATCTCATCAGGCAGAACTTTCACATCACTTTATATTACTTTTACAACATCAAATTATATAAACAACAATTAAATTTTTTTTTGGTGGGGGGGAAATACTTCTGAAAATAAACATGTTCAATGACAAGAGATGACAGATCAATTTCTATCTACTAGCTGACTATCCTTCTAATCAAAACTATAATAAGGCTGCAATCTGACTTGACCTTTATAACTGCCCAACTGACAAACTTCCACTGTCTTTAGACCCTGCATATAAAAGCTCTATAGGAAAAATTTGACACAAGAATGGATTCAAAATAAAATTTCGAACATCCATATCCCATGTGGATTCTCTAGGGATAAGTTGTAGTAACACCCATTGTTCTACATCTTTCTGTCAGTGAAAGGATTCAGAGAAAATAGCTCTAAAAGGAAAGAATGTGACAAAGCTTTTAAGATGGCAAAAATGAAGCACCTTCCACACAACCAAAAGCCTGTGACAGCTACTGCTAGTCAGAACTTACTAGAATGAGAATGACAAAAGCACAATTGCCTAAAATTTGCTTACGAAAATAAAAAAGAAAGGCACAAAGCCTTCTAGTGTCTCGCGTCAAAATATTTATAATTCTAAAACAAAGATGAGGGATTCTTTCAAAGATGACTGCTAAAAGAATGACTTCTAAATTCATTGCTGATATCTTTTCTTAACCTTTAAAAAGAAATATTATAATGACTGTTCTTTAAACTCTTCTCAAATGTAGTTAAATTATGCTGAGGACCGGAGATGAAAAGCTTTAGTTATTTAACTCAAGAACTAGGAAAACTCTGTTCCCAGTGTTTCATTGGATTTTAGATCAAAGCCTTAAGCTTCAACCAAAATCTCTTACGAAACTAAAGTTTTGCCAATCATTCATTAACTCCTGTGTCAGGAGTTAACAATATTTTCAGCACAGAGTGTATCATTAGTGGTCATGGTAATGCTGGGTTGACAGTTGGACTAGATGTTCTTAGAGGTCCTTCCCAATCTTAATGATTCTATAAATTCAGTCTTCACAAAGGCACAGTGCCATGACTTTGCCTGTGAAGGATGTCAGATGTTCAACTTGCCTTCTGATTAGATTAACATGCAGCTCTAATTCTTGGCCACACTTGGAGAGTATCACACAGATCACTGTGACCCTGACCAAACAAACTTACTAAACCATATCACTGCCCAAGAATCAACTCTAAATTAGCACTTGGATTTGTCCAAGTGTGAGCTTTGAGTGTCTCTGCTGATCATCCCCATGTAGCAAGCTTTAGTTCAGAAATACGTACCTCCAACCAGCCACTGAGCCCATGGGACTTGGTTAAAGCTAGTCCCAAGTACAAGAACACAGAGCAGACTTCAGCCCTTTAACAGTCTCTTAAGTGTAAATCTGCTCCTCTCGGCTGCAGTACTTGCTAGCACAGACAGGATCTGAGACAATCTGCTATTCTGCCACTGAGAACAAAAAAACCCACACTAATACCAAACTCGATTTAAACTACCATGTTGCAGAGCTGGAAAGGTATTTCATTACATTAAGGTCAGTGCATGTGATTTTATGTAAATATTAGAGTGCATTTAAGAAAGTCAACAAAATCTGCAGAATTTTCTGAACCAGCAAGGTGTTTCTACACTTTGCTGAAAATCAGCTTCACAGTGATAAATAAGAAAGTTATTTATACTACTCTTTAATAAAAACACCATTTCAACATCAATGGGATCCACCTTCTCCTACGCAAGAAGCAAATGGACACCTGGTGCTGTAGAGTTGGGGCTGTTCAGTCTGCAGAAAAGGAGGCTCTGAGGAGACGTTATTGTGGCCTTCCAGTGTCTCAAGGGGGTACAAGAAAGCTGGTGAGGGGCTTGTTAGGGTGTCGGGTAGTGACAGGACTGGAGGGAATGGATTGAAGCCAGAGATGGGTCGGTTCAGACTGGACATTAGGAAGAAGTTCTTCCCCATGAGGGTGGTGAGACCCTGGCACAGGTTGCC
>NW_009717432.1:0-15340 GCF_000703405.1 Apaloderma vittatum | reverse complement strand
GTGTCAAGTCCCAGGCTTGATGGGGTTCTGGGCAGCCTGATCTAGTGGGGGATGTCCCTGCCCATGGCGGGGGGTTGGGACTAGATGATCTTTAAGGTCTCTTCCAACCCTGACAATTCTAAGATTCTACAAAAAAGGCTCTGATAATCAGACTGCTTTTTCTTTTTAAAAAAATGGATGCAGCAGTGCAATCAGTTTATTTATTTAACAAAGGTTTCACTGGAAACCTAAACAAAACCACATTAATAATAAATGCTGGCATTATTCGCACTTGGAAAGTCACATTGAATTTTTGAATAAATGGAGAATCAGAAGCAATGCTCTTGTTACTAGCAGACTGCTATTTTTCATGTCTTGAATGCTGTATTAAAATTAAGTTAAAAGAGAACATGGAAAGAGCCGTTGCCACTTCATTGTAATTGAATGTCGAGTCAAAGATTCTCAAATTCTATCAGCTGCTGTTTAACAAGCTAGTTCTTTGTAAACACTTGAAAACAAATTTATCAACAAAACCATGACAAGTAATCTCCACTTCGACTATCGGTCACAGGCAGGTGACAACAGAACCTGATTTCATTAGGTTCAATATATGGGATCTGTATACTGTACACTGTAATTGGAAGCGTGACAAAACTGAGAAGACGGGCATTAATTTATGTAGTTTCCTACTGCTGCCAGAAAAGGGTCAAGAACTTGTTGAAAAGCTTCTCCATAAAAACAAATCCATCAAACTGCAGTTAGCTGTGGCTTTAGGAACTACTACTGCACATTCAGTTACTTTACTGCCCCAAGAGCAGCCAATTCATTGTTATTTTGTTCCATGAACTTTTAATGCACTTCAGAAACATCTCTACAAGATGCATGCTTGAAGCTTGAATCTTCCTCGCTTTGCACATATGCAAAACTCTAATGATGACCAAAAAAAACTATAAAATAAAAGTGTGTGTAAATCATAAACAACTCATCTACAAAGGTCGGTTTCTGGAGGTGAGGGAGAGAAGACATTTTTAGGAACGTCATTTAACTATAAAAATAAAATGAGCTAAGAGGACACAAAGCCACACCGTAGCCACGCTCCATCAGTTTGCATCTGTGAAAAGTACAGCGTGTTCTAACATAAAAAGCTAACAGTTACTAAAATGTATCAAGATTTTGATCATATTCAATTATGCTCTCCAGAAAAGTATTTCTTTGATTTTCACAGAAGTAAACAGCTTTATTTTGTTTCATGGAGGAATGTGACACACTGTAGATTCCATTCCAATTTGTAATACAAGGGAGTTTTGTAACAGTAAGTCCCTCTACAACAGCTGATTGTAGAGAAAAAATAAAGCAAAAAAATAAAACCCAAACCACGGCACAAGAAGAAACTACTTCCTCCAAAATCCACATATTTGTCTCAGACTGTGGAAGGAGAAAAAAATTGCCAATTGGAACTGTTATTTCCTCCAGAAGCATTACAAAGGCATCTGCCCCTACCTGGGATATGTGGATTTAGTGTGGACGTCTACATGCATTATATTTATAGGCCTGCGAGGGACAGCTTTCAGGAAGACTTAGAAAACATATTAAATAGCCACTCGTTTTTGTTATGAATACAATTTGAAAAACAACCTCAAGAGCTTCTTCTATAGTGCATCTCTTAAAATAAGTTTATGATTACTATTGTTAACAGCTTCATACATTCAATAACACCTTCATTCAAAGTGCTAGATAATGAGCATTTAAACGGTTCTTTTTTCAACTATTCACAAGCTTTAACTTGCAAAAGAGCATACAGTGGAGGTAAATTCTGATTTGAACCTTGTTAGATTTTTTTTTTTTTTTGTGGCAACATGCCTTCTCACACTTTATTACCGTATATTTCATTACCTGCTCAAGTGACATAACAGTTCTGTCCAGATCAACTGGTAATATTATCACATGCATAGACGTTCTGGTAATCTATTCTCTATTGTGTTAACATTTTGTGTATTGACCTACAATTTTTTTTTAAATTCTTAGAACAGATGCTCCATAAAGTAAGCATCTCTGATCTCAACAGGACTCTCGTCTCTTTCTCTGCCTTCTTTCTCTTTCCCACAAGGCTGCATTGTTTAGTAAATTTCTGATCTCTTATTATAAAACCATTTAGGTTGGGAAAGACCTTCAAGATTATCAAGTCCAACCACTGACTTAGCAGTGTCAGGCCTGCCACTAAACCACGTCCCTAAGCACAAAATCTGCACATCTTTTAAATACCTCCAAGGATACCACCCCTTCCCTGGGCAGCCTGTTCCAGTGCTTGACAACCCCTTCCGTGAAGAAATTCTTTCTCCTGTCCAAGCCAAACCTCCCCTGGCACAACTTGAGGCCAGTTCCTCTTGTCCTACTGCTTGCTGCATGGGAGAAGAAATCAGTTCCCATCTCACTACAATCTCCTTTCAGGTAGCTGGAGAGAGAGAAGGTCGCCCCTCAGCCTCCTTTTCTCTAGCATAAACAATCCCAGCCGCTCCTTGTAAAACTTATTCTCCAGACACATCACCAGCTTTGCTGCCCTTCTTTGGACCTGCTCCAGTGCCTCAATGTCTCTGTTCTAGCGAGCAGCACAAAACTGAACAGTGTTCGGGGTGCAGCCTCACCAGTGCCAAGTACAGGGACACAATCCCTGCCCGGCTCCTGCTGGCCACGCTTCCCGATACAGGCCAGTATGCCGTTGGCCGTCTTGGCCACCTGGTCCCACTGCTGGCTCATGTTCAGCTGCTGTCCATCAGCACCCTCACGTCTTTTTCCGCCCAGCAGCTTCTCAGCCACCTTTCCCCAGGCCTGTAGCGCTGCCAGAGATTGTTGCGAAGCAAGTGCAGGACCCGGCACTTGGCCTTGTTAAACCTCATACAATTGACCTTGGCCCATCAATTCAACTTGTGTATCTAAACATGCTGAAAATCTTAGGGAGAAATTACTGACAATTTATTTTTTAAACCAGATAATATATATACACTACTTTTTATATTTCAGTGGATCTTTCTACATAGTACATCCATCAAAATACTGACAATGCTTTCCAAAGGCACACTAATATCCATTCAAATCCTTTATTCCATTAAATTTGAACTCATATAAAACAGAGGGCACTACTTCGGAAATCTGTTCTGCAAGCAGAAAGAAAATAAGCAAGACACTCCAATCCAGAAGTCTACTTTATTGTCTTCCAAAGTATTTTCAGGATGAAAGACCAAACTTCTGTGTTTGTTCATTTCAGAGCAAATGACTACCTAAAGCTTCTGTGCAAAGTTTCAATAACGTATCTTTTATAAAGTTAGCAATCAATACAGTTATATTTCTTCCGGATTCAAGACAGGATTTTACATATAGCTGCTCTGAAAGTAGTGCTGAACGACTGAAGGAACCACAAATCAAAAAGTTTTTAATCATGCACTTTTATTACATCTGTAATCTGGAACTGTATTACACACGATTGACTTCTGCAGTCCTGTTGCATCTGCACTACTTGATTTGTATGTATGTCAACAGTTGCCACTGGCAGCTGTCTGCTGCTATCCTGCAGCAGAATATTTCACCTCAGCAGAAAATCCTATCCATTTTAGGTGCATATGTTGCTTTTTAAAGACACCCATAAAGCCTGCAAGGCACATACCTTTTCGTAGTAAACTATTCCATATTCTTTATCATCGCACTTGACACAACGAAATTCAATCATCAGGTACATAAAATTAGAACTTCGTTTTTCCCTCTGAGAAAAGAACCAGCACAGACATGTGTCATACATCGAAATGCATCAATCTTCAACATTCTCAGTACAGCAATTACCCTACTTCCTTTGTACTGTAACTGATTAATTAGATTATCCGTTGTTGTAGATATTATTCAGTTAATCATTTCATAGCACTACTTGAGACCGTATCACCTTCTTCCTGACATTTTTACTTCCTTACATTCCCACTTGACAATAAACATCCATGCTACAGATAAAAAGATATTGCTTTCATCAGTGGTTTGCAACTATGGGTTAAAGGTCTGCAAAAAGGCAATGATAATCAGTTGACAGCTGGGTTTTTGGGTTGGGTTTGTTTTTTTTTTGGTTTTTGGGGGTTTTTTTAAAATTATTAAATACAATTATTCATATGAGTCAAAAAACAGAAGACATCAAAAAAAAAAATCACTGTTTTAGATAGAATCACAAAAGAGGCAAATTTAACCGGGACTACAAGATTAGATTGGCAGTGCATTCATTTTCAGAGGGAGGTATGCTCATGTGTGCATTTTTGAAATGCCTTGCCTAAAAAAGTGCTTAGAATTTTAAAATTTAGGTGAGAAACAAGTGAAGTTTTATGTATCACCACCAAGAGCATATATTTAATACAAAAAATAAGCGTTCCCTTTGATAACAAGCAGTGCAAGTCTGTTTCATGCACTAAGACTGGACTAACTTTCCTGCGCAGTCAACAGGGTTCTGTATTTAAGGCAGAGCTCTAAGAATAAAGAATTTTTAGTTTCCTGTATTTTTACAGAAAGTTAAAAGTTAAAAAAGGAATAAGTTGAGTTCTAAAAACAAAAAAAAACATTTCTAAAAGTTTATAAAATCTTACTCCCAGAGGTCTAATGATAAGTAAGAACAAAAATCTCAGAGCAGAAAATAATGGAGTTTTGTTGTGCAAGACAAGTATATTCAGCTAACAGTTTGGGAGTCATTTTGCTCAATGAGGTTTAACAGCTCCTTCAGGTATTTAACTACCTTTTTTTTTTTGTCAGATTTGTTTCCGGATTTTTTTAATATTCATTCAAACCTTAAAGAGTGTTCTTCCTCAACAAGCAAAATCAAAACCAGTTAAACTGAACTGGTCTAAAACCAAGGAACAGTCTGTATGTCCAGAAAGCTTCCCATCACAGTCTATATCCTAGAGCTTTTAGTCATATGTAGCTATTCCAAATTATTAATAAAGTCTGTCTCCCACGATCACAAGAGGTTCCACTTAAATTTGAGAAGAAACTTCTTCTCAGTGAGGGTGCCAGAGCCCTGGCACAGGCGTCCCAGGTAGGGTGTGTAGTCTCCTGCTCTGGAGACATTCAAACCCCCCCTGGACACGTTCCTGTGTGACCTACTGTAGGTGATCCTGCTCTGGCAGGGGGGCTGGGCTGGATGATCTTTTGAGGTCCCTTCCAATCCCTGGCATACTCTGATACTATGATCAAGTTCACTTGAAGCTGAAAATTTTTAAGACAGATGCTTATTCTTATGGATGAAAACACAACCTGGCAATACGCTCCTTGTTGCCCACAAAGCCCACTGCATCCCGGGCTGCATCAAGAGGAGCACGGTCAGCAGGTCAAGGGAGTGGATTCTGAGCCTCTGCTCTGCCCTGGTGAGACCCCAGCTGTGTCCAGTTCCGGAGTTCTCAGCACAGGAAAAACACGGACTTGTTGGAGTGAGGTCAGAGGAGACCATGATGATTAGAGGGATTGAGCAGCTCTGCTATGAGAGTTGGGGTTGTTCAGCCTGGAGAAAAGGAGGCTCAGGCATGACCATATAACGGCATTTTGGTAATTAAAGGGAGCTTCTAAGGAAGATAGAGACAGACCTTTTAGTATGGTCTCTTGCAATAGCACAAGGAGTAACAGTGTTGAACTGAAATGGGTTGAGCAGGTTGGTCTTTAAGGGTCCCTTCAAACCCAAACCATTCTATGATTTTCATTAGAGCCAAAATAATATCAACTTTGGAAGCTTAAAGAATTATTTTTCATAATACACACTGGTGTTTGAATTTAGACAGGACAAGTGCTTCGAGTTAGTCACCTAAGCAAACATATGTTCCATGTTACCAAGATTAAAAAAAAAAAAAGTTACAAATCTGTTGTACAATGACCTACCTCATTAATCATTTCTATTTCTCTAAAAGTCAGTCTGTCCAGCCAGTCCACTTTCACCATGTGACCTTGCCGATGAGACTTGGTGAGCTGCATGAAAAAAAAAAAAAAAGATACAATACTTAAACTGCTTGGAGCAAGAAAAAGAATATCAAAGTTTTAACAGACACACTAATATGAAATCGGGGGAAAGAAAGGAACTGAAAAAATGCTTGTACAGCACACACACAGTGTATCCTTGCCAACAGCTAAGCCATACAATAAAAGTAATTCTACTATTTGAAACAGCAATCATGCAAAGACCAACACCATATTCTAAGCACATCATCTTTTTATTTTCAACACATTAAAAAGAGAAACCTATTTTTTAAGCAAAGTCACGTAACAAAGACATTTGATTTCTTATTACTAAGTTTCATATAGTACAACTTACCAAAACAAAAGGAAAGAAGGTATATTAAAAATTTTTAATTCTTCCCTCTTTAGCCTCACCCAAACGCGTTTTCAGATGGAGACTGCCACATTGCAAAATGCCAAGCAAAGACTTACAGAGAATCAGAGACCTCCTTCTCCCTTTCTTTTTAGTCATCTGCAAAGTAGTTCAGCTTTTACTCCTATACCTACATATTGCTGCAAAAATAGGAAGGAAGTTGAGTTGTTCAAAGACTACCCTACTGTCAAAGACTGGAAGAGAAGGTAAGAGCCATACTACCATAGTTTCAGATGCACTGACACACAAGAGTTCACGAAAAATTCAGCAAAAGACCACACAAGTATGAAAAAGAATCATCTTTTCGACTCCTAAGAAATCAGAAGTGTTCCTCAAAAAATTAGTAATTCTTGCAGTATATAAGAAGAGATGTAAAGAATAAATAAGTTCTTTCACATCTCAAAGAAATCAGTATCTGCCCAAAAAATGGTTAGCAAAGACACTCTCAAAATTATTCCCATTAAAGGAGTGGTTACAACTACTACACCACCTTTGCTCTGTACCCACTCATGAACAGGCCACACAATCACACCAACTGCTATTTCTCGCCCAGCTGGCAGCTCGCAGGCAGACAACAGAGAGTCCTAGGGACAGCACACGAAGGGAACATGTTGTAAGTAGGATACGTAACAGCTCACTATTTCCACACAGAACTGGAGAAGATGTGACTATAAAAAAAAAGACATAGAAGACTTAACACCTGCTGTATGCTGGGATCTGTCCAAGGTACAGTTTGTCAGACACCTGCACTAGACTTCCAGCAAGTCACCACTATAAATATCAAAATAAACCCCAAAACACATCATTGTGAAGAATAACAGTTAAAGAGTTTGTACCAGTAGTACTGTACCACTATTTTCACTCAAATCCCCAGTAAACCGATGTCTTAGCAGCAAGGGCACAAGTACTATTGCACAGATATCCTATGGCAGATTTCTGTCCACCAAGGATTATCTGGACTAAACACAAACCCCATCACAATGTACTCTGAAAAGAACATCAACTTCATGCCCAGGTACAGATCTCAACAGATCTGGAGAGTACACATGAGAAATTCACAAGATTTTAGACATTATGCAGCCTGCAGACTCAGACAGTGTTTTACGCCTTCTAAGGAGGCAATGCTGACCTAACAGGAAAATAACTGTCTAGTCTCCAAAAGCCTTAACAGCCATTAAAACCATTAATGAAATATCAGTGTTCAGCAGTGTCCCTGCAGATGTTCTTACACCAGTGTAAGTGATCTGTAAGCATTTATTCTTGCCTTTTAACACCTTGATCAACTATCCCTTCATATCCAACAGCACCTTGCTTGCTCATTTTTCATGTCAGCAAGTGACTTCTTGCTGTTTAGGACAATTTCACTGGTATTGTTTTTTCTTATTCACCTCTCCAGAGTTTAATTTTGTATTACAGTCTAATTACACTTAGGGTACTGGTTCCTACCTCTAGAGAGGAAACCAGTCTCCCAACTAATTTAGCTTTCTTGGACACACTTTATGTCAGAAAGAGTTGGAAGACACTACAGTCCACACCACAGCCTCTGCATCCACCTAAGATCTGAAATAAATTAAGGTAGATATTTAAGCATGATATTTAGCTCTGAAGGTCAATACTTGCTCATTTCACAAGCATGTTATCTAATGCAGTTTTTCCAATTCTTCATTCTTACTAAGACTGCTAGTGAAGAGGTTTAAAATTTTCCACTAAATTCTCAACTACAGTGATTGGCTCTACCAAAGTAAAGGACTAATCTAAAGCAGTCACAATTTAAAAAAAACCAAACAAACAAAACAGTCAAAAAGCTACTCAGTTGGGAATGAAACACTGACTTTCTTTTTAAGCTTGATTCCAGATTTGCTAGGAAACAGTCATTTCAAGAAGCACTAAATAGTAAATCAGCCATGAACATCTCATGCCCTTTGTCCTGAACTTGTTTCATGAAACACAAAACCATAATCCTATAACAATTATGAGACTGCTTAAAGCAGCTGATTCTATGATTCACCTAATACTTCTTTAAGCTCTAGACCACAGTGCAGCTTGAGAGAAGTAATAAGATTCTGATGCAAACTTTGGAAGACCACTAGAGTTTCTAAGAATTAATGAGTCAGTTCAGTACACAGCTGGGGCTTTTCTCATTTGTTTTGTCTCCAGTAAACTCCAAGACAGCTAATCTTCAGGTTAGCGTCAATAAACTTCAGAACCTTAACAGTACAAAAGGAAAAGGAACGGCAGGGAAGGCAAAGTATAATCCTTAATAACATTTCAGGATGCTGGATGTAACCAAAGCACAGAAGACAAGTCTTTGGATTTTTTCAGCTTATCAGCAGGATTGTAAACAGGAGCACAACAAAGTAATAATTTTTGCTATCTTGTATTCTGCAATCCTCAAGTTCTATCTCAGCAATATTACAGAGACAGAGCGTGTCAGGACTGTACTAAGAAGATAATAAAAGACCTGGCCTTAGCTTCCTATGTGAGCTTATAATTTATTTCAAAGGTAGAGAGCCATGCAGATCGGTTATAAACCAAAGTGCTATTGCAGACAGGTTGGAAACCCCCAATTCATGCATTCCCAAATACCCTACCTAGTTCAGAGAAAAGGTCTTCTCATTCTCAGCAATGAAGAAGTTTCTCAGCCTTACACTTCCACCACTTCAACCACTTCTAGACTACTCTCTAAATTTTTTTTTAATATAACAAAAATATTTTTTCTGCCTCAAGGTAGCTCTCATATTTCCACTATCTTAAACCAACGCATCAAATTTTCACACTACCACATATTCACATCCAGATATGCAGATTCAGGACAACACTTATCAAAGTCTTGCCAAAAAGTTATTTAGAAACCTTAGTTACAAATTCTTAGTTCATTTTCTTGTTCAGTGCACTAAGAATAAAGAAAAACACCATTCTGAATGTTTTAGAGAAAAATTAACCTCTTAATCTGCAAACTTTCCTTATAGAGGGGAAAAAATTCATAATACAGCAACTAGTTACGTTCTCCCGCATACAAGACCCAGAAGAACTGTAGGCATAGAACCATTTTTCTCGGATTAATATTTAAAACTTAAAACAAGAGAGAAGCTCGTGCATTCTCTTCAGGGAAAGAAGCATTCATTATCTGCTACTAAGTAAGAGGCATCCCTTTAGGTACTATCTCAGTTTTGTTATTACCCAATTATATTCAGCCAGGTATAAGGGAAATGAATGGATCAAAAAGAATTTAAAGACCACTTTTTGTTTAAAAAGTAGAACAAATTAATACACCACTGATGGGAGAAATATCTTAATGTCATTAATGTTTGAGCACACTACAGTATTTCACACTCTTCCTATTAATATTCCTTAGTACAGCAAAAATCTGCATTCACAGTAATCCCAGAATGCAAAGCTGTAGCTTTTTCATCAGGAGCAATTTCACAGGCAACATTCATGTGTTTTTAAGAGCACAACCACATGGCACCTCAACATGAAATGACGCTTGCCACAGTACCAATTATTCAAGGTAAAAGGATGAAACTCCTCCAGCAGCCAGTTATCAATTTTACACAAACTCCCTATAATAATAAATATCACACAACAAAATAAAAAGTTATCTTTCAGACGGAGAAAAGGTCCTTCAGCAAGCTCTTCTCAAAAGCTACTTAGGAATCTAACTTGGCCTCTGGTATCAGACATCAATCGATAGCCTGACACTTATAAGCAGTGTGTCCAATATACAGAGAAAAAAAACCAAGAATAACAAAGTCCACATAGACATATCTTGAATTAATCCTAATCTTTTTATCTCTATTTAAATACACCTTCACATACAGTAGCATCAGGAGGCATTCAGCAACTGATGAGTAAGTTACAGGAAAACTGAAGGTGACTGCGATCCAGTAATGGCTATTTAGAGATGATACATCACAAGAACCTCATCTGCTGTGTAAACAGTTGCACACGTGAAAGCTCGTGTATTCTAAGACTCAAATACTCTATTTGTATTTTTTTGAGCTAAGTAGCATAAAGGAGTGAAGGAACAGGAGAACAAACGCTGGCAGGGTATAGTCATATTTGCATAAACAGAACAAACACAAAAGGGAAGGCCTAGACTCCAAAACCTTTTCTCAGAGACCCTCATGTAACCACCTGACAAATTACAAGTAAGCCTTGATATTCAGTGTCTGCCTGCAGAGCCTCCTTAGGCTGGAGAGGATTTATTCTACTACGATCAAGAAACGGGGCATCATCACTGGCAGAAAGCTTTAATAAGTTTTCTACTATAAATTCAAGGTGAACTAGACTAACAAAAGAGAGACCCTAAATGAAAGTTAGTTTATCGCTGTGATAAATTTCCAGATGGGAAAATGGACATATTTATGGCACTGGACGTACCTTTCACTGGGAGTTGCACAAAGATGAGGATGAAAAATAGGAGGCCAAGGTTAAGAAATGACGCCAAGTAAGTGGTTTGAGCAATTTGGCAAGATTAAGCTAAGCTTATCTGAAGAATGAGAGAGAAAAGCTAGTAAAAGAATTCAAGAACTAATATTTACTGAACAATTTGAGAAGTCGTTTTGATGATAAAAATACACTCTGCCATCAAACTGGGAGAAAAAGATACTAAGATATATGCATATGCAGGAGCTTAAATTAAGGAAATTTTGGTTAATTCTTGCAGTCCTTCTCAAACTTTTTAGAATGCAGAGGTATGTCACAGACAGACACATCTGACCACTGCACCACACAGCCTTAAATCTGAAGGACGGCGACTGAAAGAAACTAGACTGTCCCAAGTTACCGTTAGAAGCTGCACTTATGGAACTTGACAGAATTTTGGCTTCAAGCATCTTCAAGGTACGTTCACACTTTCATTCTTTGCAAAGAAGTTATGATAGAATGCTACGTATATTAAAACGTGTTTAAATGTCCCCTTTCCAAAAAAACTTCAGAAGCAAATGAGTTCAGTCTAGCTTACTCATTTGTACACATACAGCGGAACACAATCCAAGGAAGACAGCTTTCACACAAGAAAACAAGACAGGAAGCCTGTCTCCTTTAAAGCCTGTCTTAATTTCACTCCAGTAGAAGTGCAAGCGTTCCACGTACACCTGCCTTGAAGGTTACTTGCTACTCCATTACCTTTGCCAAGCGGCTCATTTGGTCTTCAGAGACTGTGCTGCTGGTTCGCCCGGGAGTTTTGGTGGGCTCTGAGCCATCAGCTTCAACGTTGGGCCAGACTTTCAAGTCATGCATTCCTTGACGAAACATACTGCAGGGAAAAGTGCAGAATTGCTTCAGTGAATTCAAAACAATGCAGGAATCAAAGTGTAGCAGCAGCTACAAGAAATAGAGGAAGCTTCCTCTGCCAACCTACAAACATGCACCGCCATCATAATTTAACTGAACTGCAGAAGTGCCCTGCACCTTCTGCCCTCTATGGCCTTTATTTTTATTGCTACATGGAGTTTAGAGGAAAATAAATTTGGCAAGTGGAAGAAAAATGGGTGATTCCAAAAGTCACTGCAGTGATACAAACGTAAACTGAGGACAGAGTTTGGTTTTCATAGTTTTATTATTTGCAATGAAGCAGGAAGTATTCCTCTTCACTTGTAAATTATAATACTTTATAATAATACTTTAGGTCTGTCAATCTGAAAAAAATTCAACTAAAAAAGTACCAACTGATTAAAAAAGTAGCCTTCTGAGCTGCCAAATATAAAAAAAAGCCACAAGCTTCAACACACCATTTTCTCCACCTATGCTCGAAATCAAAATAGTAACTGAAACTGTGAACAGAATTTTGCAGGGTAAGGGACCACACTTCTGTGCTGTAAGACTCCACTTCCCTGGTGTATTTGTGCTCATCCATCTATAAAAGAAGACCCAAAAAATCAAGTGCATTGCTTTTGCCAATGAGAGGTGATCACTTAATTCTAACAACTTCAGCTAAATAGGACTGGAAGGAGTACTTTTATAAGTTAAACATTAAAAATGAGAAATACCAACCAGAAGGAGCATCTGAACCTGAATTTACACATCATTGCTACCTCAAGAGTTTCCATTTATAAGCAAACACAACATTTCAAAATTACTTGTTGCCTTCTGTCCATCTGCTTCCCCAAGGACTCACAAGTCAGAAACAAAAAAAGTAAATTCCATTTATAAATTTTACCTTTTTTCCAGGAACTATGTTTTAATGCTTTAAAAACTACCAGCAGTTTTTGAGGCACAGTCCAAGTGGTCCAGTTTAATTTTCTATACTAAGTCTTCATCAATCTTTTTGTCAAAGCAATATCTCCAATGACAGAGATACAACCTCCCTATACAGTAATTTTCTGCACTCAAGTATCACTAGAACAGCTTTTCTAATGGCAACCTAAATTCTTCCTGCCCTTCAGTTTAGCCTTATTACTTCTTATCCACTGACAAAATAAAAAAGGCTATTTCTCCCCATTTTCCAACACTACTCACACATTAGAAAATTCTTCCTATAAATCCCTTCTTCAACCTCACTATTTTTTACTCCTCCTCCATTTGCTACAGACTCTGTCAGACTCTCAGCAGTCAGTACCTTGCATGAAGTCAGTTGTGCTGAACCCAACGTGGCCCAACCAAGGGGACAAGGACAGAGAAGGATGCAACACTGTTGCAAATTTGTAGCCTGCTGAGGAACTCAAATGTTGGTTGTGCATTTCACAAGAGCATCAAGAGCAACCATGCAAAGCTTAAGATTCCCTCTAAAATCCAATTCTTGCAAAGCTGACCCCCAGTCTCTAGAGGACTGATCAAGTGCAACAAGTACTAGTGCCTCACATTTTTCCTTAAACTATCTTTTTTTAACAGTCACCTTCGCACTTAAGTCAAGTTCCTTCTGATGTACAGCCTCCCAACGCAGTTGTCATCCTTCCTAGCTTTGTGTTACCATCCACAAATGTGTCAAACCCACCCTCCATCACATATAATTCATCCACCGAGTTACACTTCATTCCTTATAAACATCACTGCACTAACAGCCCAATGTCAAGTCATTAAATCAATTAAGTAATCACTCCCAGCAACATGCATTACAAAAATAAAAATATGAATTGACTTGCTATCTGAAAATCCAAGCTTACAGATCTAGACAGAAAAGCCTCAATTTTGCCGTTATAAAAGACTGTTTGCTACAACGCTGTAGCTTGTACAAAGCTACATTCAGAAAGAAACAGAGTAAATACTCTAAGTATCTGATTTTCCAAACATAGAACTGCAAACTTACTTATTTTTAAAAAATTAAAAATCTGTCATAAACTGACAGCTACCTTACTATTCACTATTCCAGACTGCTACCCTACTATTCACAAGTGAGCTTCAAACCCGTACCACCGCAGAAAAAGCAATATACCCGTATTTCCCAAAGAGCGAGACAGTCGTTCCTCCCACAGGGACGGCTTTGCCGGGCCCATACACGTCCCAGACGGTCAGAGCCACCTGCGCGTTGCGAGGCAGGTCGGGATACTTCACCGGCAGCTTCAGCCACTCGTTCCAGCTGCAGAGAAACACTTTTCATCAGTCGTAAGGCACCAGAAATCAAGATACTTCATATCAGTTTGTACAACAAGGATTCTCCTGAGAATATGAATTTCTAAAAGCAGATGGGCTGCCTCCCTCTGGTCTTTACCCACCCAAATATTTGTCTTGGGCAGGACTACATGGTGAGAGACCAAAGGAAAAATACTCCAGCAAAGACCAGTCTGTAAACACTATGAACGTGAGCTAGTCCAGGCCCCAGAAGTTATTAAGTAGTGAGCCATGCCCAAGCACACAGGTAATCACTTATTATTATTATTACTAATAACACTAGCACTACACAAAAAGGTTGGCTTTGAACTGTCAAGGCATCACTTAATAGCCATACAGTGACTTGAAGAAATGTAAGTTATTCGAAGATGACAACAGAAAACAAATATTTTTCACATAAATAAAACACAGATTTATTCATATAACTTGATGCCTCAGTAACTAAGAGGAATGTAAGAGAAAAGGCAGTCACTTACTTCCATCTAGTGCTAAAAGCTTTGTAGGAAGTTCTAACTGGAAGAGCGAGAGGCTTCCCTTCTGCAAAGACCTGACAAGTTACATACAAGTCAGAGCAAGTTTCTTGATACAGTCCTGAGAACTTCAGCATGGGATCTTCCAAGAGAGCCTTGTAACTCTTCTGTTCTCTTTTCCCTTCCAGACTTCCTCTGTATGGAAAGAAAAAAGAAAAGAAAAAAATAAAAAAAAGGAGAGGGGGAAGGAAAAAAAAAAAGTAAATAAACTAACATTTATTTTATCCACAGTAAAAACCTACTCTATTTTCACAGCTTATATTTGGATTATCCCGTACTGAGGCTGTTACTGGTACTGAGTATCCAACACTCTGCATTACTACCAAGCAGTGAAACCTAAATATCAGAGAAGATGTGATAAACAAATACATTTATCATTTATTGCTGTACTGATTGGGGGAGGGGGGGGGGACAGACAGGAAAGAGAAGAATTATTTGTCTTTTTGATAGAGAACTTGCTATAGTATAACCTGTAGACTCTCAGTATCAAGTGAGGCACCTTCTAAGCAGGGTAACAATAAGATAACATATGCTGCTAAAAAAAAAAACAACAGCAAAACAAAACTCCGATAACATATACAAATAGTATTTTTGGGGAAAAAAATGTTAAAAAGCACCTTATTTTTAAGCTGTTTAAAATGCAAAATGTATGGCTGGCTTTGGATACCAATCCTCTCTCAAATCAACAACAAATCAAAGCTCAACTAAGGAGGTCCTGCTGGCAACGGGAAAACATGCAAGGTTAATCTTCCAGCAAAGAAAACTCAATTAGTACCACAAAAACACTTCAGAGTAGGTGAAGAAGTTTCCTGCAAGAAACCAGCACGTTCCAGGACAACATACACACACATAAATAGCTATATTTTTGTCTGGCAGAATCATAGAATCGTAGAACAATTCAGGT